>NW_006408652.1:2745746-2749969 GCF_000296735.1 Chrysochloris asiatica | reverse complement strand
GATTGGAGGAAGACTCATTAACAACCTGCGATATGCAGCTGATACAACCTTGCTTGCTGAAAGTGAAGAAGACTTAAAACATTTACTGTTGAAGATCAAAGAGCACAGCCTTCGGTGTGGATTACATCTCAATGTAAAGAAACAAAAATCCTCTCCACTGGACCAATAAGCAACATTCTTATCAATCTTAATCAATCTTCCAATGACTTCAAGGAGGCTTTTTTTTTTTTTTGCTGAGTCTTTGGGGTTTGCTATGTATAGGATCATACAATCTACAAATAGAGTTTTACTTTCTCTTTGCCAATTTGGATGCCTTTAATTTCTCTATCTTGCCTTATAACTCTGGTTAAGACTTCCAGCAGAATATTGGATAGGAGTGGTGATAAAGGGCATCCTTGTCTGGTTCCTGTTTGCAAAGGGAAAGCTTTCAGGTTTTCTCCATTTAGAAACTGTAATGTTTGTATACATTGTATACATGATCTTAATTTTGTTGAGGAATTTACCTTCAATTCCTACTTTGTTGAGAGTTTTTTTTTTTTTTATCAGTAATAGATGTTGGATTTTATAAAATGCCTTTTATGTATCAATTGATATGATCATGTGGTTCTTTTCCTTTTTAAAAATGTATTTATTTATATGGCAGACTACATTGATTGCTTTTCTAATGTTGAACCATTCTTGTGTTTCTGATATGAATCCCACTTGGTCTTGATGTATTATTATGATGTGTTGTTGAATTCTGTTGGCCAGGATTTTGTTGAGAATTTTTGCATCTATGTTCATGAGAGATATTGGTCTATAGTTTTCTTTCTTAGTGATGGCCTTCCCCTGGTTTTAGTATGAGGGGCTTTTCCATCCTCTTCTATATTCTGGAATAATTTTAGTAGAATTGGTGACATCTCTTCCCTGAATGTTTGGTATAACTCACCAGTGAAGCCATCTAGGTCTAGACTTTTTTCAGTTGGGAGATTTTTGATGACCTGATCAATTTCTTCTTTTGTTATAGATCTGTTCAAGTTTTCTACTTCCCTCTGTGTAAGTTTAGTTAGGTTGTTGTTTTCTAAAAATGTATCCATCTCTGGATTTTCAAATTTGTTAGAGTACAGCTCTTCACAATATTCTGTTATTATCCTTTTTATTTCTATTGGTTCTGTTATGATATCACCCATATGGTTTCTTATGCATGGTATTTGTGTCTTTTCACTATTTTCTTTTGTTAAATTTATCAGTGGTTTGTCAATTTTATTAATCTTTTCAAAGAACCAGCTACTTGACCTGTTGATTCTTTCTATACTTTTTCTGTTTCCTATTTCCTTTATTTGTGCTCTAATCTTTATTATTTCTTTTCTTCTGTTGACTGAATTCTTGCTTTGCTGTTCTGTTTCTAATTGTTGGAGTTGTTGTGCTAATGTGTTGATTTGGATTCTTTCTTCTTTTTGGATGTGTGCTTTTATTGCAATAAATTGTCCTTTCAGCACTGCTTTTGCCGTGTCCCAAAGATTTTGGTATGCTGTGTTTTCATTCTCATTTGATTCTAAGAACTTTGTGAATTCACCTTTTATTTGTTCTAGTACCCAGTAGCTTTTAAGCAGGGTGTTATTCAGTTTCCATGTTTTTTATTTTATTTCCTTGGTCTTCATATTGTTAATTTCTAATTTCATAACATTGTGGTCTGAGAAGATGCTTTGTAATATTTTGATGTTTATAAATTTATGGTGGCTTGTTTTGTGGCTGATCACATGGTCTCTTCTGGAGAAGGTTACAAGTGCACTGGAAAAGAATGTGTATTTTGCTGTTGTTGGGTTGAATGCTCTGTACACATCTATGAGGTCCAGTTGGCTGATTGTGTTGTTTAGTTCCTCTGTGTCTTTGTCGAGTTTATTTCTGGTTCTATCCCTTTTTGAAAGTGGTGTATTAAAATCTTCCACTATTATTTTAGATTCCTCTATTTCTTTCTTCAAATCGATTAGAGTTTGCTTTATATATTTTGGAGCTTTTTCATTGGATGCATAGATATTTCTTATAGTTATGTCACCTTGTTCAATTGACCCTTTAATGATAAGATAATGTCCATCTTTATCTATTATGCTGGTTTTGCCTTAAAGTTTATTTTATCAGAGATTAATATTGCCACTCCTCTTCATTTTCTATTGCAATTAGCATGTTTTTTCCCCCATCCTTTGACTTTTAATGTGTTTTTGTCTTTGTGTATATGGTGGTCTCTTGTTTACTTATCCATTCTGCCACTCTCTTGTCTCTTAACTGGTGCTTTTAATTATTTGACATTCAGTTTGATTATTGATAGGTATGAATTAATTGTTGTCATTATGTTTGTTTTTTATGGCTCTGCTGGGATTTTTGTTCTGCATGTCTTCCTAGGCTGAGTTAATATTTTTTTGTTCTTTCTTGTCAGTTTCTTCATAGTTTTAATGTTTTCATGTTCTTCTTGGATTTTCTTTTTCTTGGTGTGCTGTGAAGAATTAATTTTCTTTGCGGTTACCTTATATTCTATTAACTTTTTCCTCCATTTATAATAGTCTGTTTTATCTTGCAATCTACCTGACCTTCTCATCATCTGGATCTCTGCTCCTATGTTTTTACTTTTGTTCACATTGTAATTGTTTTGATCATAGACTGACCATCCAGATCCTCTGAATTTGTTCTTGTAGTTTTGTTCTGTTCTGTTCTGGACTCCTCCATCCATCAATTGAGTTCTATGTGGTGCTGCCACATATGTCAATCTCTGGTTGTTTTCTGTTTGTGTTGGTTGTCAGTCCAAAGAAAACTCTTTGGGAAGTTTCGAAGTACTGGGTGGGTTGGCTTTGACAAAGTCCCTTAGCTTCTGTTTATGTTGAAATGTTCTTATTACACTGTTGTTTTTGATTGACAACTTTTCTGTGTGGACAATTCTTGGTTGGCAGTTTCTTGGCTTTTTTTTTTCTCCAGGGTTTTATATATGTTTCCCCATTGCTTTCTTGCCTGCATGGTTTCTATTGAGAGATCAGAGCTTAATCTGATATGCTTGCCTTTGTGTGTGACACTTTTCTTTTCTGTACTTGCTTTCAGGATTCTCTCCTTGCCTTTGATTTTGGAGACCTTGATTATATGTCTTGATGATTTTCTTTTGGGGTCTATCTTTCCTGGTGTTTTTGAGCTTCTTGAATGCTTATTGTTTTTCACAAGTGTGGGAAATTTTCTTCAATGATCTCTTCTGTAGTCTTGTGTGATTCTTCCTGTTCTGGAATTCCATTAACTCTCAAGTTATTCCTCTTCATGTTGTCCCACATGAATCTTAAATTTTTTCTTCAGATCTTTTCTTCCTTTTTTCTGCTTGCTCTTCTGTCTTAGCCATATTGAAAGGTTTGTCTTCCAACTCTCTTGTTATGGCTTCCATCTCTTCAGTTCTACTCCTTTGTTCTTTCAATGTATTGCCCATTTCTGATATTTTATTATTAATTGTGTGGACCGCTTTTTGCTGGTTTTGCATTGTTACAATGCTATATCTATCTTATTTGATTGTTCCTGTAGTGCTTTCCTGACTTCTTCCTTGTTTTTCTCAACCCCTCTGTGGAGCATTTGGATGTGCCTCGTTATCATTCTCCTGAATTCCTTCTTAGGCACTTCCATAGCCTGCCCTCCTTCCAATGGGAAGTCACGTCTGCCTCCAGCTCACTTGTCTCAGTTATTCTATCTTGCTTCTGGACATATGCCAATATTTTCAGTTGTTTCTTGGTCATCTTCAATAATTAGATGTGATTTCTATATTTAGATGAATGTATTTTGATGTATTTTCAAGCTTTCTGATCGCCTCCAGGTAGATATGATCAGGAGATGGGCTTCCCTTTTCACTATTCTTATTATTCTACTCAGAGTAACTGTAGCAGGTGTTGGCTGTCTATCTGATGTATAACAGCTGGTATTGGCTCTTGCCTGGATGGTGAGATTCTATATGGTGTGATTGTAGCTTGGGTATATGACCACAATTTCTGTATTTGTTTGGGTAACATAGAAAAAGAAAGAGCCCCCCCCAACCCCCGAAGATAAAAGGGGGACCAAAAACCAAACAACAACCACAAAAAATCAGATTGGATAGTACAGTCTATAAGTGCAAAAAAACAAAAAAAGCCCCCAAAACAAAAAACCTGTAGCAAAATAGGAGTATGACTTTAAAGCCCTTCTCTGTTTCTTGCCTTCAAACCCACCTTCGAAATTTCAAAATGTTA
>NW_006408652.1:2743508-2744981 GCF_000296735.1 Chrysochloris asiatica | reverse complement strand
CTTGCAGTTAGCAGCTCAACATGTAATCCACTACACTACCAGGGCTTCTTGGAGGTAAAGGTAGTTGGCAATAAAGAGATCAAGGAACAGTAAGTCTAAGATGCTGTGTGGGTCATCTTTCTGGGTGCTGAATTTCTTGACTTGATAGGAAATGTTGGCATGAAGAGGAAGACATAAATCCAGGAATTAAAATTTTATTGAATAATTAGGAAGTTGGTAAATAATAGTAATGACACATTTCAGAAAATGTTCAACTAACATGAGACTCTACATTCAGTGAGCATGCTGAATTTATAATGTTTAACATAAGGATTCTGATCAAAGTAATTCATTTGCACAAATATGTATATAGGAAATAAAATTACCCACAATCACACCTTGTCAGCATTTTGTTTGTCTTTATTTCTATATGCTGCTGCTGTCTGGTGCCCTTGAGCATGTTCTGATTCATGGCAATCCCATGTGTTAGAGTAGAACTGTTTCATAAAGTTTTCTTTGCTGTCATTTTTATGCAAGCATATTTCCAAGTCTTTTCTTTAGCAATGCTGCTGGATTGTTTCAAACCACCAGTCTTTCTTTTACCAACCAAGTGCATGTTGTTAGCCCACCCAGAGACCTATCATTTACATACATGTATCAAAACATTTAGATAAAACAGTACTTATACATTTGCATCTCATTTCATTTTTTTAAAAATTTCTTTTGCCCAACATTATAATTGAAGCATTTACTCACATCTTTATAACCATCATTTTTAATATTAGATTAATAGGGCCTATGGATATAGTATATGTTACATTGAATCACTTAATATGAATATATGTTTTTTCTATTGTATGGTGGGGTGGTGTGCCATGGAGTCAGTTCTGACTCATAGTGACCCTGCATAGGGCTTTTGAGGCTACAAATCTTGACAGGAGCAGAAAGCCTGTCTTTCTCCTGCAGAATGGCTGGTGGTTTCAAACTGCTGACCTTGAGGTTAGCAGCCCAACTTGTAACTGCTACATTACCAAGGCTCCTTATTCTATTGTATATGACATTTAAATAGGTATCTTTCTAGTGGTTATGATCCAGGCTGCTAACTACAAGGTCAGCAGTTTGAAACTACCGGCTGTTCCACAGGAGAAATATGAGGCTTTCTGCTCCCCTCAAGATTTAAAGCCTAGGAAACCCTATACAGGGTCACTATGAGTCACAACCAACTCACAGCACATAACCAACCAACCAACCATGTAAATCTTTGTTTATAGCACTGAAATTTTCCTTAGAATATAGTCCCAGGATTGAAACTCCTGGGTCAAAATATGACCTATTTTAAATCTCATGATACATATGCATGTCAGGTGCCATCGAGTCAGAACCAACTCATAGTGACCCTATGCATAGCAGAATGAAACAATGTCCGATCCTGGGCCAACCTCACTACTGCCGCCACACTTGACGCCATCAATGATGCCACCTGGCTGATCCATC
>NW_006408652.1:2739171-2741063 GCF_000296735.1 Chrysochloris asiatica | reverse complement strand
CCCCCAGTTGCATTCTGAGTGCCTTCCCACCTTCCGGTCCTGTATCTGACAGTGTTTCTCTGCTATTCATAGACTAGTGATTCAGAAGTAGTTTGTCACCCTTTCTTCCTAGTCTGTCTTTGTTTGGAAGCTCACCTGAAACCTGTCCACCATGGGTGACCCTGCTGGTTATTTAAAATACCGGTGGCCGTGCCCTCAGAATCACAGCAATTCAAACCACCACAGCACAATAGACAGATGAGTGGCCGTTGTGTGGTCGCTGTTAAACACGAATCTCCTTGTGTTATGGCCCTTAAGTCCGGCTCAAAGGTGGGATTTCCGTCCTCTGATGTCGCGTCAGTCAAGAGGCGGAAGCGCAGCAGGGGCGACAGGGTTGTAATGAGATGCTTTGGGCTGTGCTTGTTGGTCGACCCCGCCTCAAAGCCACGATCCTATGGCTAGGCCTGGACGGCGCCCTTGCCTCTGAGTTAAGTAGGACAGCCTGGCTGGCCGCTGCAGTCTCTTCCCGCTAGGCAGCGTCCCCCCGTCGACCTGGTCTCCAGACACCTCTCACCCCGCTGCTCCGTGGTCTGGGTTTCATTTAACACCTCCACCAGGTCTGCGCAGTTCTCGCACATCGTTCAGCCGCCGCCCCCTCCATTAAAGTTTAGTATACTAAATTTTAGTATCCCTGACTATAGAATATTGTTTAAAGGTTTAGGTGATATTTCTTTTTGCTTTATGGAGTATGGAAAGATAAATTATACTCCTTTGACTTCTGGTGGTGTGGATATCTGTTCTTGGGCTCTTTTGCTGAAACTTTAATGGAAGATTTCAGCTGATGCGAAAGCTAATTGACCAACATTTTCGTGAATTTAAATTATCCTGACACCTGCACTTTGTACTGCTGGCAGCGTGTGAACGTTCTCTCATTGTAAAAGAACCAAGTTAGAGATGCAATGATAGTTCCAGAATCAGTATAGAGACTTGTCCAAGATATTGACTCAGGGGATCATTAAAAGCTGTGCTCCTCAACATTTCTTACATCATTGTCCCTCTAAGGAGAAAAATTAAACTATATTTCAATTCAGTATCAATTAATCAAGTGAATTCATTAATTAAATCCTATTAATAAATTGAATTAATTCAAATTTCCACTCTATTTAATCTTTCACTAATGAAAGTCATTAAATGCTAAGGAATAACATTTTGCCAAGTAGAATTGAGCTTTGGAAAACCACAGCTTATCAGTGATTAGGATTTCTGTCCTCCTAAGAACCAATTTTCATCCTTTAGGGATGTGACTGCCTTCATAGAGAATGAAAACAGAAATGTGGACTGTCCAACCACTGATGAAAGGTGTCTTAAGTTGAGCCACAAGAAAACAGGGACCTCAGTCTTAGTATTGCAGGAAAATAATTCTGCCAGTACAGAGGAAGCTTGGAAGCCAGTGTTTCCCAAACTGAGCTTCTAGTAGAAGATAGAGCAGCTGACTCTGATTTTAGACATGTAAGATTCTGAGCAGAGAATCTAGCTAAAAAGTTCCACACTCTGTCTGACCCATGGTAACTGTGATATAATGGATTTTTTTTTTTTTTAAGCTGCAAAGTTTGTGGCATTTTGCTGTGCAGCAATTCAGAGTGAATATATGCAACAATCATGACTCCTCATTACACTGTGAGGTTTTCTTCAGTCCCTTTTATGGGAATTACAAGGGGAAACTGGAATGAGAAAGGGAGGTAATGGCAAAGCCTTCTCTTTCTCCACATATGATGAAACTCAGAACATTGTGACACAATAACATTTTTATTCTTTGTAACATGAAATGTTGTAAAGTATATGTAAGCCTCTTTGTATTATTCAGTGGTGTTTCTTTTATTGTTGTTGTTAAGTGCCATCACGTAGTAGGTTCT
>NW_006408652.1:2734999-2737931 GCF_000296735.1 Chrysochloris asiatica | reverse complement strand
AGAGAAGGATATCATGTTTGGTAAGCTGGAGGGTTAGAGAAAATCAGGAAGACCCCATTGAGATGGATTGGCCAAGTGGCAGTATCAGTGGGCTGAAGCATGGCAACAATAGTGAGGTTGGCACAGGATTAGACAGTGTTTTTTTCTGCTTTTCATAAAGGCCGCTATGAGTCGGTACCGACTCAATGGCACCTAACAACAACATATGAGATCCAACTGATGAAAGCAACTTGAAAGCTTAGAAATGAACCTTAGAGGACAGTACATTTCTGTTAATGAGGAAGAACAGTTCTGATAAAGAGGGTGAGAATACTTGTCCAAATGGAACGGTTGTGATCACAGGCATCGAACATGTAGAGATAGTTGAATTAGTATGTATGTTCTGTTGTGTATTTTCTAAACATCAATAACAAATTAAAATTAAAATTAAACGGAGTTCTCATTTACTGAGATGGCGAAGACTGAGAGAACTGTATTTTTCTTGGAGGGGTAGAGAAGTTCAGAAACTGTAGGAAATTTCGTACAAGATATTAGATTCTGTGGTGGTCTGACTGACTGGTCAATGGCATATATAGGCATACCTTGGAGATGCTGTATGTTTGGTTTCAGACCACTGCACTAAAGTGAGTATCACAGTAAAGTGAGTTACATTATTAAATTTTTGCCCCATATGTGAACACTATACTGTAGTCTATTAAGTATGCAGTAGCATCATGAAAATATTTGAAATAATGCAAGAATTACCAAAGTGTGACACAGAGACATGAAGTAAGCACATGCTGCTGGAAAAGTGGCACCAATAGACTTGCTCAATGCAGAGGTGCCACGAGCCTTTACTTTGTGAATAATTCGGTATCTGTAAAGTTCAATAAAGCAAAACACAATAAAACAACATGGTATTGAAAGTTAAGACTTCCAGCTGCTCTCAAAACAGCATCCGGAGTTCTTAATCTGGCCCTTAAGGCCCTATTGATCGGGCCTCCCAACTACCTTTCATACCTCATCTCCTGGTTATCTCCTCTAACTCCCTCTATTCCAACCACACAGTCCTCATAACTCTTCTCAAGAGAGTACGCTTATAAAGACAAGAGTTATGCGCACCAATCTTTGAGACTATCCAACATAACGAGGTCAAGAAGATGAAGAGAATAGAGCAAAGAAAACTGAGATGTAACCTGGGACTTGTTCTTGCCCTGTAGCAAAGAGGAAAGTAGCATCATGATAGCAACTCAAAGAATGGAGGATGGGCAGTTTTTCTTGCCACATGCTTTTTCATATAATCCATATTTTCCAATAATTTGCCCAGTATACTTACTGAATAAGTACGGTTGTTGTTATTTGATGTTGTCGAGTCAGTTCTGACTCATAGTGAACTCATACAATCCCTGTTCTTCCGCCATCCTCACAATTGTTGTTACACTTGAGCCCATTACTGTAGCCACAGTGGCAGTCATGCCTGTTAGAGGTCTTCCACTTTTTTTCTGAAACTAAACTTTACCAAGCATGATGTCCTTCTCCAGGAACAGCTCCCTCCCAATGTATGAGAGATGAAGTCTCCCATGCTGGCTTCTAAGGAGATTTCTGCCTGTACTTCTTTCAACACAGATCTGTTTGTTCCTCTGGGAGCCATTGGTATTTTCATATTCTTCCTCAACACCATAACTCAAAAGCATGACTTCTTCTATGATCTTTCTTATACATTGTACAACTTTCACATGCATATGAGGCTACTGAAAATACCATGGCTTGTGTCAGAAGCACTTTAGTTCTCCAACTGATATCTTTGCTCTTGTGCAGCAGATTTGCCTAATGCAATACATCCTTTGATCTCTTAACTGATGCTTCCATGACTGTTGATAGTGGAACCAAGCAAAATGAAGTCTTTGACAATTGCAATCTTTTCTCTACTTATATGGATGGTCAGTGGTGAGGATATATGTCTTCTTGAAATTGAGGTGCAGTCCATACCTAATTCTGTAGTCTTTGATATTAATCACTATGTATTTTAAGTCCTCTTCTTTTTCAGCAAGCAATTTTATATCATTTGCATATCACAGGTTGTTGATGAGTCTTCTCCACTCCTGATGCCATATTTTTCTTCAGATAATCCAATCTTTTTGGATTATTTACTCAGCATATATGTGGAAGAACACAACCCTGGCACATACCTTCCCTGATTTTAAACCACTTATTGTCCCTTTATTTTGTTTGAACAACTGCCTTTTGGTCTATATGTAGGTTCCTTATGAGCACAATGAAGTGTTTCAAAATACTCATTCTCCACAATGTTGTACATAGCTTATCATGAGCTACACAGTCTTTGTATAGTCCATAAAGCACAGATAAGCATATTTATGGTATTCTCTGCTTTCAGCCAAGATCCATCTGACGTTGGCAGTTCCACGTACTCATCTGAATCTGTTAATGTAAACTTGTAGCTGTTTTTGAATTGTCTTAGCAAAATTTTACTGGCATGTGATGCTAATGATATTGTCTTATGGTTTCCACATTCCATTGGGTCATCTCTCTTAGAATGGGCACAAATATGGATCTCTTCCAATCAGTTGTCCAGGCAGCTGTCTTCCAAATTTCTTAGCATAGGTTTATGAGTGCCTCCAGTGCCATATCAGTTTTATTAAATATTTCAATTTGCATTCCATCAATTCCAGGAGCCTTTTTTTTTTTTTTTTTAACCAATGCTTTCAATGTACCTTAGGCTTATTCCTTCCTTACCATTTGCTCTTGGTCATATGCTACCTCTTGAAGTGGTTGAACATCTACCATTTCTTTTTCATGCAGTGACTCTGTGTATTTCTTCCACCTTTTTTTTTTTTATGTTGTCTACATCATTTAATATTTTGCCCAGAGAATCCTTCAGTATTTCAATTCAATGCTTGAGTTTTTTCACCCCTTCTTTCTGCTTGAGAAATGC
>NW_006408652.1:2733295-2734454 GCF_000296735.1 Chrysochloris asiatica | reverse complement strand
ATGTTTTATAACCAGACCCACCTAGACAAGATGAAAACTATTCAGTGGGGACTCTATCTTCCCACACACACTCTTAAACTAAACTCCCTCTTGAAAACGTTTAAGACAGTCACTTCGTCTCCTTATCATCCCCTCATTTTATGTAGCCAATGTCTAAGTTGCCTGGCCCTATCTACCCTGTGTACAGAGGGGATAGATAGCATTGATATTGATGTGAAGACTCCTTCACTCTCTGTTGGTATTTAGAGTTACCACCGCCATGAGTCCACCACTCATCTATCAGTTTGTCATACTGTGGTGGCTTGTGAGTGCTGTGATTCTGGAAGCTATGCCATGGGTATTTGTGGTATAGTCAGTTAAGTGTTGGCCTGCTAACTACAAGGTCAGCAGTTTGAATCTACTAGCTGTGCTTCAGGAGAAAGATGAGGCTGTCTGCTCTTGTAAAGGATTATAACCTTGGAATCCCTATTGGGCAGTTCTCTTCTTTCCTATATGAGTTGGAATAGACTCAACTGCAGTGGGTAAGGATTTGGTATAAGTCATTTGTGTATTTTCTTTGGTGAATTCTTTGTTCAAATTTAAGCCCAATTTCAAAATTTTCTTTTCTTTCTTACTGAGTTTTAGACGTTCTTTCTGAATTTTGGATACACAATCCTAGCAGATCTATGAGTTGCAATGTTTTTCCCCAGTCTAATTTTGTTCACTTTCCTAACTTCTTTCAGGTGGCCAAATGCATCAGAATAGCATAGAAGAATCATTCTCAGCCACAAAGGGTACTTATGTGTGAGTTCAGTCAATCGTGGTGTTCCCATTCTCCTAGTCAAGAACTGGCCGAGGCATGCATATGTTATATGATTTTAGCAGAGAATGATTGAGAGGAAATCCACTAGGGAGGCGTGGTGGTGGGAGAGCACCAAGGAAAGGCTGTGGCCACTGCTAAAAAGAAATTCAATCCCTTTTCCATAGGATGTTTTCATGTCTGCCTGTGACTTTTAGAATTGCAGCAGCCAACTTTCAGTTTAAGGAGTGACCCTATAGAACAGAGTAGAACTGCACCTTTGTATTTACAGAATTGTAGATCAATTTAGGAACAGACAGCCTCATCTTTCTTCTGGTCGGTGTGAACAGCCAGCCTTGTGATGAGCAGCCCAATGCTTAA
>NW_006408652.1:2730919-2732015 GCF_000296735.1 Chrysochloris asiatica | reverse complement strand
GTACTTTTAATATTCTCCTCTAACACCATAACTCAAATGCATCAATTCATCTATGGTCTTACTTATTCACTGTCCAACTTTCACATTTATATGCGGTTATTGAAACTACCATGGCTTGGGTAAGGTACACCTCAGTCCTCAAAATGACATCTTTGCTCTTCAACACTTTAAAGAGGTCTTGTGCATGAATTTTGCCTAATGCAACAAATACAACCTTTTATTTATTTATTTATTTTAAGTTTTTATTGTGACTTGAGCGATAGTTTCCATGGCAAAACATCAGTTTAAACACTTATCGTTTCATTGCAATGATTACAATCTCCTCCGTGCATCATCATTCAACAGTAGTTGCTTCTATTCCCTCTGTTGTTTTTTGTTTGTTTGTTTTGGGGGGATGTACACAAGAACACTCAGGAATATCTAATAATTTAAATAACCAAAGGGCACCTTCTGCAAGCCTGTCTCCTGGCAGCCAGCACCCAGTCTTTCTCTATCCATGAGCCTACAGTCCTCAGCTATTCTCTTTCTCCATGTCCTCTTCTCTGCCTCCATCTCTGGTGTCACTGCTTCTCTGGATAGGGTCCCACATTTTGCTTGTGATCTTCTACCTTGATGGTCCTAGGGTTCTTTGTTCCAAGACTGTAAGATTAACTACACTTCTCCTTTTGTTACAAAACTTCTACTGTATTTACAGTAGTGACAGTTGCAATTAGTCATGATAACAGTTATTCACTATTGAATCATAAGAATTATATCCCCATTTCTTTTCACCAGACCCATCTAGACAAGATGAAAACCATACAGTTGGGACTCTACCATCCACCACATATTCTTAAACTAGAGTCCCCTTGAAAACTTGTAAACCAATCACTTTGTGCCTTTATTGTACCCTCATTTTAGGAAGCCGATGTCTAAATTGCCTGTCCATATCTATCTACCCTGTAAGAGGATTTTTGTTTTCTTCACATTGAGATGTAATCCATACTGAAGGCTGTGCTCTTTGATCTTCATCAGTAAATATTTTAAGTCCACTTCACTTTCAGCAAGAAACGTTGTATCATCTGCATATCACAGGTTGTTAATGAGTCTTCCTCCA
>NW_006408652.1:2728536-2729879 GCF_000296735.1 Chrysochloris asiatica | reverse complement strand
GTAAGGTGGAGGGTCAGAGAAAAAGAAGAAGACCCTCAACAAGATGGATTGGCCAAGTGACAGCATCAATGGACTCCAGCGTAGTATGGTTGGCCCAGGATTGGGCAGTGTTGCATTCTGCTGTGCTTAAGGTTGCTATTAGTCAGTACTGACATGATGGCACCTAACAATATCTACCCTGCTTACAGAACAGATTGGATTGATACTTTTTTTTAAAAAAGTTTTTATTGTGAATTATGTGTTACTTTACATGGAACAACATTATCCATTATCCTTACATTCATCCTATCACATTTCATTTCATTGCAATGATTATAGTCTCCTGCATGCATCATCAAACGTCCCAAGGGTAGACCCTGCATGCCTGTCCCCTGACCACCAGCACACATCCCCTCTCCCTCCCTGAATCCAGAGTCCCCAGCCACTGCTCCTTCTCTCCAGGTCATCATCTCTGCTTTCATCCCTGGTGTCACTGCCTCCCGGGACAGGGTTCCACACTTTGCTTTTCTCCTTCCCGGGATGGTTCCAGGGATCTCTGCTCCTGGACTGCAAAATCAGACAGTCCCCTCCTTTTGTTACAAAACATTTATATTTACCTTTCCAACACTCCCTGTCAGACTTGATCGCAATCATTCCCTATTGAACCACAGGAGTCCTATCTCCCACAACTTTTATCAACCCCACCCAGACAGGTTGAAAACAACTCAGTGGAGATTCTACCTTTTCCCGTACCCTTTGGAATTAGGTTCCCTATTGATAGCTTGTAAGCTAGTCACTACTTGCCTTTGCAATCCCCACATTTTGGGTAGTCAATGTCTATGTTCCCCATCCTTGTCAGCCCTGTGTACTATGGGATGGTAATGATCCTCACTGTAAAGGTTTGTTTTCTCCTTTATCATACTGCATCCACAACCATAGGTCAAGTTCATCCAATTGTGGTTGGTTACTCTTTTTTTTTTCCCCCTTCTTTCTTCCTCTAGTCATGTTCTGATCATCCACCCATTGATGCCAGGTCAAATGGGTACTATCTGCAAGTGTGGGTGTTCTTGTACATCTCCCCTCACTTCATATCAGCTGGACACTTCACACTCCACGCTAGTCCTCTGGGGCCATGTTCTTGCCCCTGGGTCCAGGAGTCTCCAGGTCTCGTCATACTGCTGGTTAGCCAGGTCTCAATCTAGATTAATAGGAGTCTATTGAATGTGGTCGGTCTTAGCTCACAACTTCATTGCTGTTTTGCTCCTACTTTCCCTTATTGGTGACCAACATGGTCAGCAGCAAGACCACATGTGTACTTGTGTATTCCACTTGAGTTTCAGTCTTGGAAGGAGATTTGCCTTGAG
>NW_006408652.1:2725120-2726491 GCF_000296735.1 Chrysochloris asiatica | reverse complement strand
TACTTGGTCATGATGTATTATTATCTTTTTTTTTTATTTTTATTGTGCTGCTTGCTTCTGTTGGCTCGGATTTTGTTGAGAATTTTTGCATCTAAGTTCATGGGTGATACTGGGCAATAATTTTCTTTCTTAGTGATGTCCTTCCGTAGTTTTTGTATGAGGTTTATGCTGGCTTCATAAAAATGTATTAGCAAGTTTTCCATCCTCCTCTATATTCTGGAATAATTTGATTAGAATTGGTGACAGCTTTTCCCTGAAGGTTTGGTAGAACTCACCAGTTAAGCCATCTGGGCCTGGACTCCTTTTTGTTGGGATTTTTTGATAGCCTGATCAATTTCTTCTTTTGTTATGGATCTCTTCAAGTCTAAACTTCACTCTGTGTGAGTTTTGGTAGGGTGTATCCAAATGTATCCATCTCTTCTAAGTTTTCAAATTTGTTGGAGTATAACTCTTCATAGTAATCTCTTGTTATCCTTTTGATTTCCTTTGGTTCCATTGTGACATTGCCCATGTGGTTTCTAATGTGTGTTATTTGTGTCTCCTTCTACTTCTCTTTCTTTAGGTTTTCCACCACTCATCTGTCAGTTTGTCATACTATGGTGGTTTGTGACTTGCTATGATTCTGAAAACTATGCCACCAGTATTTTAAATAACCAGCAGGGTCACCCATGGTGGACAGGTTTCAGATAAGCTTCCAGAAAAAGATAGACTAGGAAGAAAGAGTGATGAACGACTTCCAAATATTTAGTCACTGAAAACCTTATGAATAACAGAGAAACACTGTCAGATAGAGTACTGGAAAATGAGCTCCTCGGGTTGGAAGGCACTCAGAGGGAGACTGGGGAAGAGCAGCCTCCTCAAAGTAGAGTTGACTGTGATAATGCTAATGGAGAAAAGCTTATGGGAGAAAAGCCCACAAAACCTTCATTTGCTGATGCGGCACAACTCAAAATGAAGAGAAGCAGCTATAAACATCCATTGAAAATCAGAACATGGAATGTACTAAGTATGAATCTGGGAAAATTGGACGTTGTCAAAAATAAAATGGAACATATAAACTTCAATATCTTAGGCGTTAGTGAGCTGAAATGAACTGGTATTGGCCATTTTGAATCTGACAACTACATGGTTTACTATGCCGGGAATGACAAATTGAAGAGGAATGGTGTTGTATTCATTGGGAAAAAGAACATATCCAGATCAGTCATGAGGTACAATGCTGTCTGTGATAGGATAATATCCATGTGCCTACAAGGAAGCCCAGTTAATACCACTATTATTCAAATTTATGTACCAACAACTAAAGCCAGTGAGGATGAAATAGAAGAATTTTACCAACTTCTTCAATCTGAAATTGATCAAACATGCAAT
>NW_006408652.1:2707077-2723221 GCF_000296735.1 Chrysochloris asiatica | reverse complement strand
GCCTGACCCAAGTCATGGTGTTTTCAATAACCTCATATGCATGTGAAGATGGACAGTAAATAAGGAAGTCTGTGGAAGAATTGATGCCTTTGAGTTATGGTGTTGGAGGACAATATTGAAAGTGCCATGTGCTGCCAAAAGAACCAATAGATTCATTTTGGAAGAAGTACAGCCAGAATGCTGCTTGGAGGCCAAGATGGCCAAACTAACATAGAACTTATTCACAGTTGTTTTACCAAATTACAGAAAACACAAGGACAATTAAGTCTTCATTTTGAGTAGTTAGGTCTTATCATTCCTATAAGTAAAGTTTGGGGACAATATGCTCTTTATTCCTTGTAATTCTTCAGAGTGCTATTGTGGAAACAACATCAGCTCCAACTCATAGTAACCCTATGCACAATAGAACGAAACGCTGCCTGGTCTTGTGACATCCTCACAATCATTGTTACTCTTGAGCTCATTGCTGCTGCCACTGAGCCAGCTGATCTTATTGGAGGTCTTCCTCTTTTTTGCTAACCCTTCACTTTAGCAAGCATGATGTCCTTCTCCAGGGACTTGCTTCTAAGGAATCTTCTGGCTGTTCTTCTCCCAACACAGATTTGTTTGTTCTTCTGGCAGTCCCTAATACTTTTAATACTCACTTCCAACGTCATTCTTCAAATACAGTGTTTCATTCTGTTATACATAGGGTCACCTTGAATCTGAGCTGACTTGACCACAACTAACAATAAAAAGAGTAGTTGCCACTGTACAAAGTTATTGTGAGGATTGAATAAGGCATGCATGTAGATCACTTAAAATGGTGCCTAATATTAATAAGACCAACCCTTCTTTTTGTATAGCTTTTTACAGTTTTCAAGTTCTTTCCAATTCAGACAGTTTAGGGATTTTACTCAAAGATTGTCCTTTAGTCCTATGCTATTATTCAACAGCTTTCAATGTAACTTTTGGAAAGTCACTAAGCATCTCTGGCTTTCTTACTCTTCATCTGTCAAGCTGATATGATAATAATAAGCAGCCTATTTAAGAGTTTTGTGAATAGTAAATTCGATACTGTGTGTTCTCTGAAAGTCTAATACAATAATATTAGGGTAGGTGCTATACTGCCTTTATTTCAGTTACTCTACCCAGCAACCCAGCATGTCATGTACTAATACTTTAATTTCATTTATGAGGAAGGTGAATTTCAGTAGAGTTAAATAACTTGCTTAAGATAATATAGTTACTAAGTTATACTGTCAAGACTTTATCTAAGGTCTAACTCCAGAACCATCCTTTTAGTCACCATATGAAGCAATTTCTCAGTTGCAAATTGAAAAGAAATGTTGAGTTATACGATACTATTAATATTATAACTGGTATTATTTAATATGACAAACAGTGGCAAATAGAGAATTAAATTATTCTATCAGGAAGTTTTCCTTCCCACTCTCTATAAACAGTGGAGTAGGGAGGGGAAGATGGACTGAAATTTAAAAAATACAACTGCAAACTAGTAAAAAATTCCAAGTACAAGTTTGTGAGAGTTTGAGCTTCTGTCATAGCTACAGGTCTGAAGAAAGGCCTGTGTGAGTTGTGACATGATTAAGGTGACTCTGGGTATAAAGGTGATCAATAATATAGTGGTATAACATATTGGATTATATAGGGAACATAAGATTTTAACAAGGTAAATTCTTAAAAAGGGTTAAAAAGGGTTTCTAATAGTCTGAATTTGAAAGTTAAGACAATGCAAGTTGCTAAATGGTTGTTACCAAGTAAGGAGAAGAAAAAATTATTGGCATCAGTGAGATCTTTATTTGTCTGCCCAACCACCTTGTATTTGTGACAAGACCTTCCTGCTTTACACATCACATTCCTTTCTTTAGGGTTTGCAGCTTCCAAAATTGGCTCATGCCCTATGAGAGAAGAATGACTTTGAGTCTTACTTTTGCCACATCCTAACCATGAGGTCTCAGCCATGTAATTGTCTTCTCAGAAATGTTTTTTTTCCCTCATATACAAAGTGGACATAATAATCTATTGTAGATATAAAATGAGATTCAGACAGGAAAATGTTTTTGTCCACTAGAAATATCCTTTGAAATTTTAGCAGTGTTATAACCAGTGGGGTAGGCGTGGGGAGGATAATGTCTTTCGTTATTTAAAAAAAAAACAGTTAGGATGATATCAATCCAACACCTCTACTTTTGTTCATAGTTATAATCATTCTCCATTAATTTTTTCTTCTTATTTCTTCACTAGTGTAAATTCCATTCATCCCTTAAGGTCCAGTCAAGTTCACTAGTTGTACAGTCTTCTCTGACAACTCTTTACTGTATAAATGTATATATGTGTATGTACCAATGTATGCAAATAACCATATAAATTTTTATACAGATATATGTATGTTGTTGTTATTAAGTGCTGTCGAGTCAGTTCTGACTCATAGCAACCTTGTATAAGGGTTTTTGAGGAGCAGCTGGTGAGTTTGAACAAATAAATGACCTTACAGTTAGCAACCCAAACCAAACCCACTGCTACTGAGTCTATTCTAACTCATAGTGACACTATGGAACAAAGTAGAACTGTTCCACAGGGTTTCCAGGGGTATAGATCTTTATGGAAGCCGACTGCTTCATCTGTGTTCCTTAGAGTGACTGATGGGTTTGAACAGTTGACCTTGCAGTTAGCAGCTCAGTGCTTAACCCACTGTGTCACTATGTTTAACGTGTTTCTATATGTTACTGCTGTTAAGGAGTCCTGCTGTGGCACTGTGGGTTCATGCACTGAATTGCATAGTCAACTTGAACCGCAAGGTCTATGGGTCAAGCTCACCAGCTGTTCCTCTGTTCTGACCCATAGTGCTACTATAGGTTGGAACAAACTCGATGGCACTTGACAACAACAACAACTTCTGTTGTCAAATACCTTCAAATTGCTTCCATCATAGCAACCCTATGTAGAATTTCCAAGGAGTGCCTGGTGGGTTTGAACCGCTGACCTTTTCATTAGCAGTTCGGTGCTTATCCTACAGCGCCACAGCAGAACACCATAGAAACTTACTAAATACTGATATAATTGAATTAAACCACATATAAATTTCTTCATATGATTCAAAATATAACATTTTGTCATCTGTACTAAATGGAGACCATGGTTCTGTAAATGGAATCCTTTCCTACATTTTGAGAGCTGATATTTAATTGAAGTTGCCTTCATTTGCAGAGCTGTTTGTCTAGAATAAGTAAGTTAAGGTCCTCTTTGCTTTTTCTGATCAATCTCTTTTACATGGTGAGTGATAAATGGAGCTATAATAATCTTTAGCAGGAAATATTCTAGAAGACATATATGTTGATGCATTTAGTATCTTGAGTGTCTATTGGAAGTGTTTTGGTCAATACCATCAAGGATAATTTCTCTCTCACTAGATATTACTTAGTAGACCCCCAAAGAGAATATGATTGGAATATTTCAGATAAAATTAGATTTTCTTTCAATAATGGAAATAGGTCTGTAGTCTTCCTATAGAATCTAATTAATTCCATATAACAGTGTGATGAATTGATTCACTTTACTGGTAATTGCTATACATTTATGAGAAATAAGACGACTAAAAACAATATCCTCTTCCTGTAGGTATACTGATATGTTAAGGCTTTAAAACCATGACCTAGAGCCAGGAAACATCACAATGAGCTACACATCAAAGCAATTATGGTTGCTAGCAGCAAAGGTTAACATGGCTAATCTTTAGGCTCCTTTCCCTGTTTGACAGATAAGAATAGAATGTTTGCAGCACACCCAAGCTGTTCTTAAAAAGAATTCCTTGAGATGTTGATATTTTCATTTTTTCCTTGTAGTTTCAAGTAGCTCAGTGCCACTCTTCTTATTATTAGGATTAAATTTGACTGAATATTTTCAAAGATCCACTTTCCTTCCTCCATGAAACACATTGAAAATAAAAGCCATATTTTGGTAATTTTTCACAATTTGTGAGATTTGGTATCTTACGTCTTCCTTAAAATGTACACTGTTAAGATGTTATTCTGAAGACAATTGGCTTGTAAGCCAAGACCTAACCGTAGTCTCTACATAGTATAACAGTCATCACTCAGGGCCCACGTGATACATATGACATCATAAACACACACAGGGGCATTTCACCAAATGCAAATAGGTACATGTAAAAACCACCTGTCATCTGAGGGAATTCTTCATTTCAAGTTTGAAAAGTTGGACTCATTTTTCTCTTTGTCTTCCAGTTGTTCTGAATTTTAGAAACAGAGAACATGAACTCCATGTTCCCTCCCATACCAAATATACTTGTATGGTTGTTGCTGTTGTTGTTAAATGAAACTGAGTGATTTCCAACTCGTAGTGACCCTGTAGAGGGTTTTGGAGAAGCAGCTGATGGGTTTGAACTACCAACCTTGCAGTTGGCACCCAGTGCTTATCCTACAGTGTGCTATATCAGGACTCTACTTGGATGGTGGTGGTAGAGTAATTAAATGCAGTCAAGTAGGTTACGACCCATAGTGACCCTGTATAGAGTTTCTAAGGAGTGGCTGGTGAGCTTGAATCACCAACCTTGTGGTTGAAACCGACTTTGAAGTCCATTGCATTAACCCACAGTGTCATAGTGGTGGTGGTGGTGGTGATGTGCCTAGAGTCGGTTCTGACTCATAGTGACCCTGTACAGGGTTTCCAAGGCTGTAAATCTTTACGGGAGTAGAAAGCCTCATCTTTCTCCCGCGGAGCAGCGGCTGTTAGTTTCGAACTGCTGATCTTAAGGCTCACAGTAGTTACCTTTAAAATACATGTTTTTTTTTGTTTTTGTTTTTTCTGTTTGGCATATCAGTTTGGAGTTCTAAGCTTACCAATGAACATGTCCAGTGCAACATCATTAATAGTCCTTTACTGAGGTTTCTAGATTGATTTTTTTCTTAATGAAGTTTAGAATTAATGAGGCAAAGTGCAGGGTAAATGCTTCTATCACTTGTATTGTTAGTCTGATTTTTAGCTTGTCCTGCTATTTTAGAGATTTTATGGCTACTCTTGGAAAGCTATTTTTAAGAGGTCACTGCATCTCAATGGAGGGCTAGAGCTGAGAGTGAAGCGTCCAGCTGATATGAACTGAGGAGAGACGCACAAGAATGCGCAAACTTGTAGATATTACTCATTTGCCCTAGTCTCAATGGCTGGATGATCAGATCTTGACTAAAGGAAGAGGGGAAAATATTTTTTGATAAAGAAAAAAGTGTAAATTGCTACAATTTGATGAACTTGATCTATATACTTATGGATGTAGTAGTTCAAAATACCAACTGAGAGGGAAGGAATCTACACATCAAGTATCAATCTTATCCCCTCTGTATACAGGGTTGATAGGGATGTACAACTTAGGCATTGGGTACCTAAAATGGGGAACATATAAAGGCACAAAGTGACTGGCTTACAAATTTTCAAGAGGCAGTTTAGTTTCAGAGTGTACAGGGGAAGGTAGAACCCCTACTGAATAGTTTCCATCTTGTCTAGACAGGTCTGCTGAAAGGAAATGAGGATAAGATTCTTATGATTAAATAGTGAATAACTGTAATCATGACAAATTGCAACTATCACAACTGTAGAAGTAAGTTTTGTAACAAAAAGGGAGGAGTAGTTAATCTTATATTCCAGGAACAGAGGATCCTAGGACCATCAAGGAGGAAATGCATGAGTGGAATGTGGGACCCTATCCAGAGAAGCAGCGACACCAGAGATGGAGGCAGAGGTGAGAACATGGGGAGAGAGAGCAGCTGAGGACTCTAGACTCATGGAAAGAGGGGTACTGAGTGCTGGAGGCCGGGAGGCAGGCTTGCAGAATGTGCCCTTGTTTGTTTAAATGATTATATATTCCTGAGTTCTTTTATGTACACCCCCCCCCAAAAAAAAAGAACAAAAAACAGAGGGAATAGAAGCAAATATTGTTGAATGATGATGCACAGAGGAGATTGTAATCATTGCAATGAAACAATGAATGTAAAACCAATGTTATCCCATGTAAACCATTACTCAATTCACAATAACAACTTAATTATATAAAAAAAGATCACTGTAAGAATTAAATATTTAAATTATATCATATAAAACATGAAAATATATTATCTGATGGAAAAGAGTTATGCAAATGTTGATATTGATTAGATCTTATAAACCTAATATGAATCCTGATGAGTCAGGATTGGAAGAAGACTCCCTAACAACCTGTGCTATGTAGATGACACACCCTTTCTGACTGGAAGCAAAGAGGATTTGAAATACTTAGTGATGAAGATCAGTGTGTGTTGCACTTCAATATAAAGAAGACAAAATTCTTCACAACTGGACCAATAAATACCTTCATAAAAACGAAAAAAAAAAAAAAGATTAATTTATCAATCACTTCATTTTGTTCAGATCCACAATCAACTTATAGAAGCAGCAGTCAACAAACCAAACATTGTATTGTATTAGGCAAATATGCCACACATCTCTTCAAAGTGTTCAAGAATAAAAATGTCAATTTGAAGTCTTAACCCAAACCATGGTGTTTTCAGTGGCCTCATGTTGTTGTTGTGTGACATCAAGTCAGTTCCGACTCATAGCAACCCTATGTAGGGTTTCTTAAAGCGGCTGGTGGGTTTGAATTATTTAGCTTGCAGTTACCAGTCCAGCACTTGCCAGTCCATGCTACAGCACCATATGCGTGTAAAAGTTGGACAATGAATAAGGAAATCAGGAGAATAGTCAATGCATTTGAATTATGGTGTTGCCAAAGAATATTGAAAGTACCATGAACTGCCAGAAGAACAAACAAGTCTCTGTCTTGAAGAACATGCATAATGCTCCTTAGAAACAAAGAAGGCAAGGCTGAATCTCATTCACTTTGGACATGTTTTTAGGAAAGAACAGTCCCTGGAGAAGCCTGCCCCCTGGTCGTCAGCACACAGCCCCTCTCCCTCTCTGGGTCTAGAGTTCCAAGCTGCTCTGTCTTTCCACATCATCATCTCTACCTCCATCTCTGGCATCACTGTTTCTCTTGGTAGGGTCCCACTCTCCACTCATCTCCCTTGATGGTCCCAGGGGCCTCCGTTCCTGGCCTGCAAAGTCAACCAGTCCCCTCCTTTTTCTACAAAATGTCTACCTTTATATTTCCAACCCTCATTGTCAGTCCTGATATTAATTATTCACTATTATACCACATGAGTGCTATCCCCATCTCCTTTCATCACCCCCGCCCAGACAGATTGGATACTACTCAGTGGAGATTCTACCTTCCTCCACACCCTCTGGATCTACGATCCCTCTTGAAAGCTTGTAAGCCAGTCACTTCTTGCTTTTGTAGCCCCCCTCCCATTTTGCGTAGCCAATGACCATGTTGCCCATCCCTGTCTACCCTGTGTATTGAGGCGGTGGGAATGATCCTTGCTGTAAAGATTTGTTCCCTCTTTTGAGCTACTGCATGCATAGGTGTCATAATAGATTCTTAAAAGCAGAAATGTTTGGTTTTAATCTTTTTTTTTTTTAATTGAAAGGGAGCACTGTTTTACTTCTTCTCCTTCCACAAATCCACTGACATTCAAATCAGACTAAACCTGTTGCCATTGAGTTGTTTCTGACTCATAGTGATACAAGCGTTTCAGAGTAGAATTAATCGATCCATAGGGTTTTCATGGCTATCATCTTTATAGAAGCATATTGCCAGGCCTTTCATCCATGGCAATGCTGGCTGGCTTGAAATACATAATCATTTGTACCACCCAGGGACTTCCTAATAGAATAATAACAATTTATGAGAGGGCTTCCAAAAGTTTGTTGGGAAATGTAATAAAAAGATAATGGAATTTTCCATGAACATTTTGAAGGCCCTTCACATAAATGCAGTTTCAAAAGCAGAGATCTATCTTGCTTTTTATATTGCAAGGGGATAAAAAAAAAAACAAAACAAAACCGACCTCTACAGCAGAGTAAAGAAGAGCAATCAGTTTTAGGGAAAATAAAAAGTTCAAGTTAAATTCCCTTTTGATTTCTATTGCTTCTTATACTCTTCTGTTTTCTCTTGTGTGCTCACCGAAGGACATCAGCATTTGCCAGCAAGGTTGAGAAATGAACGAAAAGATGAAAAGATTGCCATGGTCACACTGGACAAATGGGGTTACTCAAGTGAGGGAATCTGAGAACAGGTAGATAGAATGCTTCCTGGGCCATTTTGTCAACCCTGTGACCTGGGCAGGGCTTCTGCTTTAAAGGCTCTGACCTGACTCATACTGTTGATGTTACTGCCTCCCTTATAAAACGACTTCCTGGACTAATAGATTTCATCCACTGAAAATTAGGGGCTTATTTTCTATGCCAGGTACATTTTCCTTTACTCAATTTAATCCCATTATTTTTAATTATACCTTTCAACTCACCTCTATAATTTCCATCTCTCACTAGGATTTTCAAATGCCTGTGGACAGTTTGCATAGCAACTCTTTAGTCATTATTGAGTCTGATGCACCCATCTTTTCTTTGATCTTTTCTCTTAAGTACATTCCTGCTGCTACTCAATGTCCATGGTTTTAGGGATTCTTTCTCCTGACTTCCACTCAAAGGTGCCTGAATTTCTCCCTAAAATCAGCAAATACAGTTGGATGCCCCTTTTCCTTTTTTTTCTGGGAACCTGAATTAATTCTTTTTTCATGAAGTATGTATGCTATTGTTGTTGAGTGCCTTACAGTCAGTTCTGACTCATAGCAGTCCTGTATGGTGTTTCCAAGGAGCAGAGGTTGAGCTTGAACCGCCGATGCTGGGGTTCAAACCAACCTTGCAGTCTAGGGCATAAGATATCAAAGGTAATTGATGATATGGAAATAACTGATGAGATGACTTTGAAAGGTCCTTTTAACTCTGTGGCTTACAATTTTATAGAAAGATTACAAAGTAGTTTAAAATTAAAGATGTACAGCTAGGCAGTGGTCCATACAAATATGAACAAAGGTCAAAAGCAAAAATATTCCTGAACCATCAGCCAAAGTTAATAATGATTCATTTATATTCATGTCTATCATTATAGGGGAGTCCTGGTGTGGCACTATAGGATAGCGCTTGACAGCAAGATCAGTTTTAACCACAGGGCTGGCCATTCAAACTTACTAGCCACTCCTTGGAAACACTATACAGGGTCGCTATGAGTTGGAACCGACTCGAAGGCACTTAACAACAATAACAACAACATAAGGATAGGAGTTCTGGTGGCACAATGATTAAAGCACTTGACTGGTAGTCAGAAGGTTAGTGTTTTGAACTCACCAGCTTCTCTGTGGGAGAAAGATGTGGACTTCTACCTCTATAAAGATTTACAGCCTTGGAAACCATATGGGGCAGTTCTACGCTGCCCTATAAAGTTGCTATTAGTCAGAATGGACTCAATGGAAAAGGATTTGGGTTTGATGTATATAATGTGTGTAAATTAGGTTGTATTTTGCTTCTGTCACTGGATATATTTCATATATAAATATCCATATAATCTACTATCCATCTTGTCATTTTAAATTGTTAGGCAGTTATCCACTGCCTTGCTCTATCACAGCTGGCCTAAACATTCAAATATGCAAATCATACAAACTGTTATCCTTGAGTTATAAAATGGCATCACTATATAGCAGGTTACTGGTTTGTTAAATAGAGAGCTAAGCTTGATTTCAACACTGTGCTCACCACTAATATCTCAGAGGATGCCCATGAAATCTAGACATGACATTTTATAGTCTTAAATCCTTGTTTTCTTATTTTGGAAAAATACATTAGAGTTTCATGGTTGACTATCTTACAGTGATATGCTTCAGTATTTTATCCATTGTTGCTAGTTAAAAATTTTTTTTCTCACATTTTTACTCTTCTGCAAGGTGCATTCACTGTCTTTTACTGTATGTTCCTTTGTATATAAACTAAATTCTGGAGGACTCTTTCACTCCCTCTAGCCTCAAGAAAACATTTAAAACAGAAAAATACTCTTGGTACCCCCTAAAGTTCCCAGTGGTCCATATCTCTAAGAGTTGTAAAATGTGCTTCTAGCTCTCATAGTGACAGTTTCTAAGAAACAAAAAACAAAAACACATTGTAAACTGGCCTCTTGTAATAATAGTCACAATGTTAGTGAAGAGATATAAAGATACCCTTTCTAGTCTTGAAGTTACCTTTGGCATGTGTCATTTCATCAAATATAGCCTTCCCATTGATAAACACCAATGTGTTTAAAAAAAAAATATGGACGATAAATAATTTTTACTACCTGTAGGAGAAGCAAACCATTTAGAAATACTGTATACTAAAGAACCAGAGGTTTCTTTCTACTCCTTTACCCAAGAAGTATACCACATCTACTAACAAGCTAAGGAGATGTGTTCAGGATCATAGATAAATTAAGTACATGGATGTTTGTGTGTAAATTCAAGCTTACTATATAATGACTGAGATTCAGCCTGGGAGGAATTGTTCCATGGGGAAAAGAAAGGGAACGATAATATGGGCGAGAAAAAGAAATTGATCTTTTACTATTTTGTATGAGCAGATAACAAGAGAGGAGGGTCTGCTGGCAAATGTATGTTTAAAAATAATGCAAATCCTTGCTATTACCACATTTCAGTGTTGACACTGGGCAGAGATTGTAGAAGGCTAGATAGAGAATCTTTCTGACCTTCCCACTGATGGAGTAAGGTAGTTACTGTTATCATTCTCATGGAAAAACAGAAACACAGAGAAGTGAAGTTACTTACTTAGTAGCATCCAACATATGTTGGGATATTCTGATTCATTTTTACTTCTAGTTCTGACCTCGGCCACCCAAATTTTTGCTTTTCAATGTGACAGGGAACAACATGTGTACTTGAGAAGATCCTAAATTTTTACATGGAGAAGAAAGAAACAGTTTCTGCCTCTAGGTTTCTTAGGAAGCCAGGACCAGTTTGAAGCTACATAGCAGTCGTGATGTGGCATTGTATGATAGGCATTGGACTGCTCAGCACAAGGTAGGTGGTTCAGATTCACCAACTGCTCCTTGGAAACCCTATAAAGGGTCGCTGTGAGTTAGAACTGACTCACAGCATGTAGCAACAGCTCTAAGCAGTTACTAGATATAGAGGAGCAAAGCAGTACCTACAACACAGCAGAGATTTGGTAAATGAATCAGAGGTGAGAAGTGAAGTGTCCTGGACAATTTTGGTAAAGTCAGAATGAACCACCCAGAAAACAGACTTGTTGGTTCTTGGTGCTAGGTCACTTTTCTGAAGTGTCTCCTCATAGGAAGCTTAGGTGGCTATTATCAGTCTGAAACAGATCACAGTCCAGCTAACTGGAGAGTGATAGTAATAGTGATAATGGAACTGATATTGATAAGTAGCTCTTTTACAAAGCAATTCTACTTGCAACACTCTCTCTGGTACACTGTTTCATTCAATCCTCACCACAGCCCTTGGAACTAGGGCCTTGCAGCGATTCCCAATTCCCTGTCTACAGATCAGATCAGATGGAGTCATATATGATTCAAGACAAATCTGGATTTGATATTCTAAAAATAATAGCAGCAATAACAACCTAATTTAAAAGAAGTGTGGATGTGACTCAGGACCTATGCAGTAAAAAAAGAGAATTATCAAAAATTAAAAAAAGAAAATGTAATGCATAGCTTTCAGAGATACAACAAAGTCTAGATAATTATCACCTTTTCTGTGGAGCCAAAGCTAACAGTTGTGCTTAATTCCTAGCCCCACCCCACCCACCCAACTATCCAGGGTTAGGTTTGGATGATAGAAAATGCATTAGGCTGATGAACTAGAGATAATCCCTTTAGAACTGAACTGACTGGGGAGAGATTGAAGGTTCAAGCTTAGAGAAAATGATTAAAAGGAATGAGACAAGAAGAATGGAGAAAAGAGAAGCGTCAGTGGGGAAAATGATTCTGATTTCCTGGAAATGTGATTATGCCACTACTTAGAAAACATGCAACAATGCATACTGAGGTACATGTTTTTATTGTCATTGTTAAGTGTCATCTAATTAGTTCTAACCCTGTATGGGGTTTCTAAGGAGCAGTTGGTGAGTTTGAACCACCAACCTTGCGGTTCAAATCAACCTTGCAGTCCAGCACATTAACCCAAAGCACCACACCAGGACTCTGCCAGGCACACAGACATAGTTAAACACTGTGGTGAAGAACTAGGTAGGACTAAATTGTACACAGTGAGAGCTCTATAAGTAAACCGCAATAGCAGACTCCAGAGAATACCCACTTTGTATCATAAAGTGAGATTAAATTGGAGGTCTGAAACATACAACTGTCATGTCATCAATATGGAACCAAAAGGTAAGAATCTACTGACAAGCTCCTTTGACTCCTCTATTAGATTCCTGGGGAGCTTGAAATAATAGGCTTTTATTCTCTTAAAGTTCTGGAGGCTTAGAGGCCCAAAAGTAAGGTATGAATAGAATCATTCTTTCTCTGAAGGCTCTAGGGGAGACTGTTCCATTCCTCTCTCTTAGCTTCTGGTGTTCCAGCAATCCTTGGTATTCTTTGACTTGTAGAGACATCATCCCAATGTCTGCGTCTTTGTCCTCCTGGCATTCTTTTCTGTGTTATATGTCTCTGTGGCCAAGTCTTCCTCTCCTTACATTTATAAAAACACAAGACATTAGATTAAGGCCCAATTTCATCCAATATGAACACATCTTAATTTGACTGCTTGTACAAAGATCTTATTTTCAAATACAGATACATTCATGGGTATCAGGGTTTAGAGCTATATTTGTGGAACAATTCAATCTTTAACAACTTATCACACAGCATTCCTTGTATCTCCCCTTTTGTCTCTCATTCTTCATCTCTCCAATGGCTTTTTTTTTTTTTTTTTACTCACCCATTTTTTTAAATGTTGGTGCCCCTCCAACTTCTGACCTTGCTTTACAAGGCTTATACTGTATACACTTGCCAAGTCTCTAGTCCTAATCTCCAAACTGAGCCCCGGTGTGGCACTTTAGGGTAAGTACTGGACTGCAAACTACAGAGTTGGCAGTTCAAACCCACAGCCTGCTCTTAGATACCATATGCAGAGTAGCTGTGAGTCAGAACCAACTCGACAGTACACAACAACAATCTCCAAGTCGATACTTTTCACTGCTTGTATATATATATATATATATATAATAAGGAGCTCTGGTAGCGTACTGTTTATGAATTGGGCTGCGAACTGCAAGGTCAGCAGTTCGAAACTACTAGCTGCTCCGCGGGAGAAAGATGAGGCTTTCTGCTCCCGTAAAGATTTACATCCTCGGAAACCCTGTACAGGTTCGCCATGAGTCGGAACCGACTCCACGGCACATAACAACAACAATATATATATAATAATGTTAAAAAGATAACTTATCTGCTTAGGTGATATGTGTCAGAGTCAGATTTTATTTATCCTCCATAACTTTCTATCTCTGAAATACTTTTTAGATCCATCTTCTTCCTTCCATTTTAATCACCAACGCTCAGTTTCAGATCATTGCCATTTTTTAAATGACTATTGCTATAGTCTAGCTTACGTCTCTGAACCTTGATTTTAAGCCATTCAATAGATAATCCTATCCACTGGCACTCAATCTGTTTAAAGCTGTGTTTACTGAACTGTGTTCAACATAACAATACTTATGAAGCATGTTAACAGAAGTTGTGTGTTTTTTCTTTTTATAAATGTTTTATTGTGAATTATGTGATAGTTTACATGGGAAAACATTAGCTTTACATTCATTCTATCGTATATCGTTTCATTGCCATGGTTACAATACCCTCCATGCATCACCAATCAACCAAAGGGTATATACCCTGCAAGCCTTTCCCCCGGTCGTCAGCACACAGCCCCTCTCACTCTCTGGGTCTAGAGTCCCCAGCCATTCTCTCTGTGCCTCCATCTCTGGCATTACTACTTCTCTAGGTGGGGTCCCACATTCCGCTCTTCTCCCTTGATGGTCCCAAAAACCTCCGCCCCTGAACTGCAAGGTCAATCACTCCCCTCGTTTTGCTACAAACTGTCTACTTTTGTTTACCAACCCTCACAGTCAGTCCTCATAACAATTATTTAGTATTGTGCCTCATGAGTGCTAGTCCCATCTTCTTTCACCAGCCCCGCCCAGCAGATTGGATTCTACTCTGTGGAGGTTCTACCTTCCATACATCATTATTTACCTCTGTCCCACTTAGCCCATGCAAAGCTCCCATCCGCCTTGTTCTTCCACTCCCCTTCCCCTTTTTTTATAATGCCCCCCTCCCAGCAGCCAAACTATCCTGTGTCTATTTCCTAAGCTGTGTTCCACCTTCCCCTGCCTCCCCTCAACCCACCCCTACATCCCAGTAACCAGCAAAGAATCCCCCCTCTCCCGCCCCTTTAGTGTGGGTTCTTTTTCTTAGTCTTTTAGAATAATGGTCATATGCAGAATTTCTCCTTTTATGACTGACTAATTTCACTCAACATAATGTCCTCAAGGTTCATCCATGTTATGAGGTGGCTTGCAGCTTCCTTGTTATTCTTCAAGGTAGCATAATATTCCATTGTGTCTATGTACCACAGTTGTTTATACGTTCTTCAGCTGGTGGGCACTTAGGCTGTCGCCATCATTTTGCTATTGTAAATAGTGCTGCTATGAACACTGGTGTGCATATATCTACTCGTGTTATGGCTCGTATTTCTTATGGGTAAATACCAAGTAGAGGAATTACTGGATCATAGGGCATTTCTATTTACAACCTTCTGAGGAAGCACCATATTATTTTTCAGAGAGGTTGGACCATTTTTCAACCCCACCAGCAATGCTGGAGCGTTCCAGTCTCTCCACATCCCCACCAGCATTTATTGTCCTCTACTGTTTTGATCTTTGCTGTTATTGCTGGTGTGTGATGATATCTCATTGTTGTTTTGATTTGCATCTCTCTAATGACTAATGATCATGAACATTTCTTCATATGTTTGTTGGATGCCCGGATTTCCTCCTTGGTGAAGTGTCTGTTCAGGTCCTGTGCCCATTTTTAAAAATTTTTTTTATTGTGAATTATGTGATAGTTTACATGGGAGAATATTATCTTTGCATTCATCCTATTGTATATCGTTTCATTGCATTGGTTACAGTCCCCTCCATGCATCATCAACCAACGAAAGGGTATATACCCTGCAAGCCTGCCCCTGGTTGTAAGCACACAGTCCCGCTCCCTCTCTGGGTCTAAAGTCCCTAGCCACTCTATCTCTCCACATCTTCATCTCTGCCTCCATCTCTGGTGTCATTGCTTCTCTGGGTAGGGTCCCACTCTCCGCTCTTCTTCCTTGATGTTCCCGGGGACCTCCGCTCCTAGACTGCAAAGTCAATCACACCCTTCCTTTTGCTATAAAACATCTACCTTTACATTCCCAACCCTCACAATCAATCCTGATAACAATTATTCACTATTGTATCACAAGAGACTTAGCCACATCTCCTTTCATCAGCCCCACCCAGACAGATTGCATACTACTCAGTGGAGATTCTACCTTCTTCCATACCCTCTGGTTCCCTCTTGAAAGCTTGTAATCCATTCACTTCCTGCCTTTGTAGCTGCCTCCCCCCCTCCCCGCCATTTTGTGTAACCAATGTCCAAATTGTCCCTGTCTACTCTCTGGTAGCATAGTGGTTACGAATCGGGCTGCGAACTGCAAAGTCAGCGGTTCGAAACTACCAGCTGCTCTGCAGGAGAAAGATGAGGATTTCTGCTCCTGTAAAGATTTACAGCCTAGGAAACCCTGTACAAGGTCGCTATGGTCGGAACCGACTCGACGGCACTTAACAATAACAACAACAACTCTGTGTATGGAGGGAGTGGGAATGATCCTCGTTGTAAAGATTTGTTCCCTCTTTTGAGCTACTGCATCCATAGGTATAGGTCAAGTTCATCAAATTATGTCAGATTACTCTTTTTTTCCTCGTTCTTCTTCTGTTTGAACTCTGATCATCTAGTCATTGAAGCCAGGTCAAGTGGGTCTTATCTGCAAGTGTGGGTGTTCTGGGAAATCTGTACCTGGACCAAGAAGCAGTTGTTCGAACAGAGCATGGGAACACTGAATGTTTTAAAATTGGGAAAGGTGTGCGACAAGGT
>NW_006408652.1:2680858-2705707 GCF_000296735.1 Chrysochloris asiatica | reverse complement strand
GTCTATCTTTAGGTCATTTGCCTCAGACATGTTATCTTGTTTCTGGACATGTGCTGATATGGTCATCTGCTTTTGCTTATTGGACATGTTCAATGTTTATCTGTGGCCTTAATACTTTATTGAGTGTATGTTTTGGTATTATGTTTTATGATTGCCTCCAGGTAGATATGATCAGGACTTGGGAGTCCCTTTTCACTCTTCTTATTGCTTAACTCAGAGTAACTTTGCAGGTGTTGTCTGCCTCCCTGGTGTATGGCAGTTGGTCTTGGTTCTTGCCTGGATTGTGGAGTTTTATAGGGTGTGATTGTAGTTTGACAATATGGCAGCAATTGCTGTGTCTTTTCTTGGGTAATATAGGGAGAGAAAGATTCCCCCATTGGTAAAAGTGGGGACAAAAACCAAAAAAAAAAAAAACAGTGACAGCAAAAAAATAAGAAAAAAACCACACAGCAAACAAAAACAAAAGCAAAACTAGATTGGATATTGTAGTCTGTAGTCATAGAAAAGGGAGAGAAGAAAAAAAAACTTGTAACCTAGAATGAGTATGACTTTAATATCCTCTTTCTGCTTCTTGCCTTCAAGGCCACCTGATAAATTTGATGATGCCACTGTTGGTTGTTATGCTATAGCTCAGGATTTAATTTTTGGCCTTTTTTGTTTTAAAACTCTCTCTCCCTCTGCACACCCCTTGTTCTGGCCTTTTCCCTATTGATAAACAGTTCAAGGCTGGCTGTTACTCTGCCTGTTTCTTTAAATCCTGAGAGTATCTGTGCACATGCGTGGCAGAAGTACCCACCAGTGAAGGGGCTGGGGGGTGTCCACTAATTCAGGCATCCCTTCGAATCACCAGAATGGAAGTGCACAAACAGTAGGGGGGGTGTCAATGAACAGCTACTAATAAATAAATAAATAAAAATCAGAGCAAAGCAAAACTGACAAAGTATTTTGTCCGCTTTTGCTCTGACGTTCCTGCGGCATTATTCTGTGGTGGGACTGTTGCTTCCCCACTTGGTTTTGCCATTTGATCTCACCCAAGTTGTTGGCTTCGAGTCGCCAAGCCTGGCAGAATATAAAGTACGAGATAAGTAAGCTTCCACTACAAATTCCACTAGCAATTAGCCTTCAAACTTTTAAAATATTCCTAGATATGTAGTTCGGAGTTTTGGAGCTCTGCTCTGAACCCACTTTGTCTGATATTCTGTGGTAGTGCTGATGGAGATCTTCACTGTACCTGTATCCTATCCACCATCAAGCCCTGCCTCCAGTTTTACTTTTTTTAAAATAGGGAATTGCTGTCACATATAATTTTTAAATGCTGGGTTAAATAAAGTAAAATAGTTTGCTTTATCACCAGGTTTCTGAAAGCCTCCAGCAGGTTAATTTACATTATGTTGTTATTTTTAGGTGTTGTTGAATGAGTTTTGACTCATAGCAACCCTATGTACTACAAAGGAAACTTCCGTATCTTGCGCCATCTTCACAGTTGTTACAATGTTTGAACCCAGTGTTGTAGCACGTTGTCAATTCATTTCATTGAGGGTTTTCCATGGTGGTGTAATGGGTTAGGTGATAGACTTCAAACCCACCATCTGCTTTGTGGGAGAAAGATTCATCCATCTAATCCTGTAAGGTTTTATACTCTCTGAAACTCAAAGGCACAGTTCTACTCGGCCCTAGAGGGTCACTATGAGTCAGAATCAACTCAGTGGCAATGGGTTTGATTTTTGGTTTGGTTCTACTTTACCAAACTTGATGTCCTTTTCAAGGGACTGGTTGGTCTCTCCTGATAACATGACCAAAGTAAGTAACATGAAGCTTTGCCATCTTCACTTTTAAGGAACATTCTGGTTGTACTTCTTCCAAGACAGATTAGCTCATTCTTCTCGAAGTCCATGGTACATTGAGTAATTTGTTGTAAATCAGACATAACCTAGGATCATCATCCATACCATCACTGACCTCCTTTATCCCACTCCTCTAGCTGACAAACTACTTATCTGAAACCCCTTCATTTATTCACTTTAGACAAATCTTTCTATTCAAGACTTACCTTGCTGCTCCTCCATAGTTCTGATTTTACCTAAGTGTAAACGTTTGGAGGGAATGCACCTTGAGACTGATATTCAACCAGGGAAGTACTGCAAACTTTCATTTACAACCCCTGAAATGTAACTACCTAATCAGTATGAAAAAAAAAAATAATAATTGAATGTCTACTATGTGCTAAGCACTTGTGTGATCGAGTAGTAGCAGTGATGGTCCCACATTTCTTCCCTTCAAGAAGTTTATATAGTAATGATGAATGAAATAAGTGCCATATCAGAGCTATATACCAAGAGTTAGAGAACTTAAAAGGGAAGAACAGTTAACTCTGCCTTTGGGGTCCTGGGCAATTATTATACAGAAGAGTACCAGTATGCTGAGTCATTGAAGATAAATAGGTGTCCATCCAGCACTGACTCTCATCTCAGACCTCATGACAAGCCTTTGCCTTCATGCTTACTAAAGAGAGATACTGTTTGATAGAACAACCAGAACATCACTAGAGAGAACACCACAGAGTGGTGGGGACCTGGGGGTGGAAGTGGAGGTGACAATGATAAAGGCAGAACCAAGGCATTTTCCCCAAAATGATGTCTCCTGGCAATGACACAAAGAAGATTGTCCCCCTCCTGCCCTCTTAGATAAGTTTTTAGCTTTGGGACACCAAACCAACACAAGAGATAGAAACAAAAGAAAATATCTGATATACCACAGTGGTTTCTAAAGTTACAAAATGTTGTTCTAGCCCAACATTCTCACATTGGATGCAAGTTTGAAGTGCTCTCTAAATATCCTGTCAATGGTAACTGCAAAACCCATATTTTTTTGTCTGAATGAATTGTTCGTCGAAGTACTGGGAGGTGTTTAAGACAAAGCAAATGAAGTATTCTTTGTATTAAACAGCCCTTACTGTGTCTTCTACATTTTCTATAAATTTTCTCCAAAATGCTTAAAATGGGGATAGACTTATACTTGCCAAATTCTTGCTCAGTTTAATTATGCTCAGATAGAAAGTTGATAAATCTATTTGGGGCACATCTTGGTTTGCAGGAAATAAAGCTGTGGGTCTATAGATACTTGAGTTTTGTGTAACAGCTGCTTGTATTTTTTCATAGGAGATATTCTCCAGTGAATATGTGTTACAGAAAACTGTTATGGGCGGTGGATGGCACAAGGTTTCATCTTGTGTGATGATGATTCTCAGTTATTCATAGTGGCTCCAGGGAATGTTGTGTAGATAAGAAAAGAGGGCCAAGTTAGATTAGTGATGTCTGTTATAGGCACAGGCTGAGGAGTGGTGGCTTTCAGGTCAGATCCTTGCTGTGTCCGCTAGGCTTTCTCAATCTAGTGCCTAGACTTAAACCAGTCTAACTTCACTGCCCATTTTCAACAGGATTATCAAAATGATCAACCTGTTTGTCCTGATTTGCCATTTAAATTTTTAAGTGTTGTTGTTATTAAGTACCATTGAATCAGTTCTGGCTCATAGCGACACTGTATAAGCTTTCCGAGGAGAAGCTGGTTAGTTTGAGCCACCAGCCTTGTGGTTAATCTACAGCACCTCACCAGGACTCCAGAATTATAGATAAACAAAAAACAATTTTGATTTTTAAAACACAAAGATTACCCCTATCTTCTCAATTTGTACATGCCTTTCTAGTACCTGTCCATATGCCAACATTTTTCTAAGGTGGTTATATATATCTAATTTTCCATGTTATGCTTTTAAGTATAAATCTATGACATAAACATTTCCATTTTTTTCAAATCCTCATTTAAATAACTAATTTTCCTCTTTCTGATTGGTGGTTTTGTCACTAGAGAGGCCTACCTAAAGAAACTTTAAGTTGATTTTACTTTGAATCCTAAACAAAAGCATAAGAACTTTTCCTTCTAGTATTGGCACTTCATTGTCTTTTTGAAAACTCTATATTTCATTAGGAGTCCTGGTGTGGCACTGCAGGTTAATGCATGACTGCAAGACCAGTTTGCATTGCAAGGTGGGTGGTTCAAGCTCACCAGCCATTCCTTGGAAACCCTATACAGAGTCTCTGTGAGTCGAAACCAACTCTATAGCACTTAACAACAAAAACAGCAACATGTTTCATTAAAATATTTGAAGGGAAATCTGTTTTTGCTCAACTTGTTAGTTGCCTTTGAGTCCTTTCCAAGTCATAGCAACCTGCATAGGGTTTCTGACGAGTGAGGTTCAAACTGGCTTTATGGTCTAGTACTTATCCTACAGCATCACACCAGGACTCCCTGAACAGTTGCTAGTATCTCTGTATTTGTTGTTGTTGTTCTTAAGTGCCATCGAATTGGTCCTAATTTATACTAATCCTATAGAGGCTGTCTCTGGTAGCGTAGTAGTTACGAGTCAGGCTGCCAACCTCAAGGTCAGCAGTTTGAAACTACCAGCAGCTCCGTGGGAGAAAGATAAGGCATTCTGCTTCTGTAAAGATGTATAACCTTGGAAACCCTGTGCAGCCTTACTGTGAGTCAGAACCGACTCCATGGTAATTAACAACAACATAGAGGCTGTAGTACATCTTTGTAGGAACAGAAAGTCTTTTCTATCTCCTGTGAAGCAAATAGTGGGCTTGAACCACTTACCTTATGGTTTGTAGTTCAATGCTCATTGTACAGAGCTACCTCACTCCCCATTTATCTCTATGTAACCTATACATGGTTTATAATTCCATCCATGTATCATGATTTAGGCAATCCCCCTGTACTAAGCAAATAAAGCATCTGCAGTTATAGGTGTTCTGTTTGTCATCGGTTCTAATCCATCCTTACAGAAACTACCAGATTGGTCTAAGCAAACTCTACAAAGAACCCCCCAAAGTTAAAATATTCTGCACAAGGCCTTACTCCAAACCAAATCTGGCTGTCACACCTTCCAGATTCCAGCATGAACTCCCTGCTCTAAGCTGGCAGCTGTTACTTCCTGTATGAAGGAACCACTCTTGATTAAAAGGCCTAGTGTCTGTAGCCCACTCACTTGTTGTCCACCCATTCTCAGTGCATCTTTTTATGTTGTTTTCCTCACCTTGAAAAATGTCTCTGTTATGCTAGGCTGTGTCCTTCATGAAGCAGTCCCTCAAGGAGACTCCATGACTCTCCTAACCCTTGGTGATTTTCTTTTCCTCTAGCTTTTCTCTGCCTCACTGGGAACTTAGCTTTTCTGTATGTTGTATTTTTTATTAGACCATAATATCCTCAAGGGCAAAGAAACTGCACAGTACCTAGACTTGATCCATGTTAAGTTAGTGGCTTACGATCAACTCCCAAGTATGATAAATGATTATACTTCCTGTCTCCAACTGGCAGGACATTTTCTTCAACCATTTTGAGTGTCTCAAGTTCAGTGGATCATCATTCTCCTACTTCATATGAAATATAGTATTTGTGTGTGTGTGTGTGTGTAGAAGTACTGTGGTTGCCTGTCTGTTGGCTGTTCTGTTATTGACACTCTGGGGAATGTTAGTCTTTCACTACCAGAAACTGAATAGAGCAAAATCTATGTTTTCTTCCCTGCTTCATAATGAGGGATCTGTTTCCAATAAAATGACAGCACACTCAGGCAGCCAAGCAGCTGTTATGGTGGCAATGGGCTAAAATCACCCACAGCAACAATAACTGTCAACTTGGTAACAGCCATGATTCTGCCAAATGCAGACAAAATTTACAGAAATTAAGAGAACTTTAAAAGTACTGCCAACTATTTAAGCTCAACAATGAGTTTGAGACCTGATATTTCCCCAGTGATATTTTCACTTACCTCAAAATTCTTTATCTGTGAAATTGTTTATATAGATTTCCACTTTAGATTATTGACACTGGCTTACACATAGCTATAAGGAGCCCTGGTGGAGTAGTGGGTTATGCGTCTGGCTGCTAACCACAATGTCGACAGTTCGAGCTGCTAGTTGTAGCATGGGAGAAAGATGAAGCTTTCTGCTCCCATCAAGATTTACAGCCTCAGAAACCCTGTACAAGGTTACTGTGAGTTGGAATCAGCTCACTGGCAGACAGCAGCAGTAGTAGCACACTCAGCTCTGCGCCATAGCAGTGGCTGTGAACATGAACAGAAAGTTCGCGGGACTGTAGCCGAAACTGACAGCCTTGAATTATGAAGTTACAGGGGAGTATTTGCCTACTAGGACTCCCTAAGTGGTGCAAATGCGTTAACCAGAGAGTCGCAGGTTTGAGTACACTCAGACAAGCCTTGGGAAAAAGACCTGGTGAGCTAGTTTAAAAAAAAAAAAATTAAGAAATCAGCCTTTGAAAATCCTATGCATCACAGTTCTATTATGATATACTCTGTGTTGTAATATGCGGGAGTCTACTCAATGGCAACTGGTTTACTTTTTTTTTTTTTTTCCTGGCAAGCATGGATTTGATTGCTGGAAACCACACCTATGAAACTCCTTTATAGTGCACACCTCCCTCTCACTGTTCTATGAGTTTCACTGGAAGAACTAATTTGTTCACAATTCTTTCTACTCACCTCTCAGAACCAATGTTCTAGGTGGGTGGCAGGGCATGAAACGGAGGACCTCAAACAGTGACTTCTAAAACTGGCAGACACTGCTCACTTTAGTGAGAGTTCCACCTTACTTACATTCAAAATTCCAATAATGTTTCATCGTGAAACTGATTATACTGATCCTTTTCTGACTATTTCTCTCTAAATCAGTGTATGAAGGAGCAGTGGAATTTGCTCTGAAAAGAAATGAGACCAAGTGATGTTCCAGGCCATAGTTTTGTGACCAGTAAAATGAAAGGATTGAATTAAATCTCTCAGGTTCTTTCTGTATCTACTCTCATTGTGCATACTGCAATGGACAATTTAAGTGTAGAAAAACCTTCATTGTGAGGTATAATGGAAATATTAAAAGAAGGCATAAGAGCATTCAGTACACTATACCTTCATGTATGAGTGGTGGGTGGTGGTGGTGGTGTGCTGTGGAGTCAGTTCTGACTTATAGTGACCCTTGTAGTGTTTCTGAGGCTGTAAATCTTTACGGGAGCAGAAAGCTTCATCTTTCTCCCATGGAACAGCTGGTAGTTTTGAACTGCTGACCTTGAGTTTAGCAGCCCAATGCGTAACCACTATGCTACTAGAGTTCTTTTCATGTATGAGTATATCACATTAGGGCTTTCACCTGATAATATCTTTTATAATGTAGCAAAGCTGTGATGTGTCAGTCTTTGTGGTTTAATAGATATTGATAATGGTCTTTGAAACTTGATTGCATTCTAGGGGAAGAGAGAGAAAAAATGATGGTCTCCAGATAGAGCCAGATGGTCAAGGGACTTATAGCATCTGGTGTCCTTGTCAGAATCCAGAGGTCATAAACTAAATACATCCAAATGTGAGGTCCACAACTTATATGCTACCTAATTACATAATCATTGTATCATTTCATATTACGGTACTTGATTAATTGGGATGTGAATAAAAATCATTAAAACTAACAACATTAAAAACATTTTGCATAGCAACACCAAATATTTAAACTGAATGAGAGAAATGAATATGTAAGAAATCTAATTTTCATGCACTTCCTGGGGCTGATTTATACTTATTACAACTGCAGAATATAAACCCTGGATTCTTTTTTTTGTTATTTAATTGGGGAAAATAATACAGAATACTTGGAAAGGAGGCGAAAAAGCTAACTTTGGAAAATGGAGTGCTATAAATTATTTGATAAATGAATATTTTAGTGTTTTCTTAAGTGTTTCTATTTTTTTGTGGCTTACATGACCAAAGTCAAACATTAGCTAAAACTTACCTTTCATTAGACACTAACAGCATCAATTGGCAGCATGCTGGATGTCTCACATGTAAGTCATATGGGTGTAGAATCAGAATCATTTTACTGTTTCTCTATGTTTTAGTAAAGAGCTAATGCAGATTTTTCTTAAAAGAAAAAAAAATATTCACAGGCATGAGAAAGGCTCATATTCTATCACAGTCCACTTAGTCTTTGATCAATTATATTTACACAATGTACATATTCTTTGTACATTGTAGTAGAGTCAGCATGCTAAACAAGGATCAAGGCTCCCTGGTGACCCAAATGGTTTGCTCTCAGCTACTGGGTAGAAGGCTGACAATTTGCATCATCCCAGAGACATGGTGGAAGAAAAGGTCTGGCAATGTACTGTCGTGACTATATCAGCCAAGAAAACAGTATGGAACACTGGGAGTTTGTAACACATGGTATCACCAGGAGTCCAATAGACACAGTGGCAACTAACCACATTTTTCATCGAGTCAAATGATAAAGCAGAGCATTTTAAAAGCATGAGTGTAATCTTGGGGATGGCTTTATGAAGTAGTTCCAGTTTTCAGATTAGAGAAATGAAGGAGAGAGAGGTTAGGCAGTCCATTTGAGATCCTACAGCCAATGAGTAGCAGAGTCAGGAACTTATTTCAGGTTTATTTGACTTCAATTGCAATGCTTTTTCTACTAGTGCATATAGGATGTGTCTCCAGGATGTTTATATTTGGAGAAATTTTTATAGCTCAAGAAAATACCCTGTTTGCCTGATTTATTATTTAAGGAAATGACCAGTTGAAATTTGTGTTGACACAGCTTTCTTTCAGAAATTCAGAGCAAAAGTCACATTCAGCTCTGGAATTATCTAAATTGGTTGTCTAAGCTAGTCAAATTCATAAGCTACTATTTCAACCTGCTGAATTTTGACTGCAATCTGATCTAAACAATGCACTGTTCCTTCTTATCACTTATGAATGGTCAAGGATAGATAACCCCCAAATGATGACTGGGTGAAATGTGTCCCAGCTTCTTTGCTTTATTGTGTACCTGTTTGTAAGAGACAGTTGGACATTAATATATAATATACAAGGAAACATTTTTATTCTAAAAATATAAATTGAAGATAAGGTGTTCCTGTGATGGAAAATGCCTGAAGGTTTCCTGATACTAAGTCAAAGAACACATTCATGGTAGGTTTTCGTATTTTTTAATCAAGATTTCTAAGTGTTTAAGCATCTAAATTAATAGATAGTACTTCCTCCAAGATTCAGCACGCAAAATGTGCAGGATTCACTGATTTATTAACTCAATCAGATTATAAAAATCTATTCAGGAACGACTATGAATATTCCAATAAACTCATCATCTTTCTGACCTAATATCTGCATTAAGGATTATCATGGAACCAGAAATTGACCAGCTCACAATGTATAATTTGTCTGTAAACAATGGCTGCATTGCTTTAATACTGCAGGAAATCTGTACTCATAATTCATAAAGGAATCTCTGAAGTGAGCTAATGAGCCACAATTTTTCATTTACAAACCAGGCAGGCAATTTTAGGTTTTGTTATTTTTAAGAATATACAACTTTCTTGACTTTTAATAATATGCTTTTCTCTCTGTGTATGTGTGTGTGTAAACAAAAAAACCATGATTGATAATAAAAGAGGGATCTTCTCTTAGTAACTGCTCACTGGTTATCTTGAACACTTTTAATTAAATGAACCTCTGTTCCTTGGAAGCAAAGTGAAGAAATAAATATTTATTTTACATATTTTGGAGGTCTCTATAGGTCTGTGTTTGGGAGAATGTTCTCTGGGCTAGAAATAAAGATTTTTGTTTCTCTTTTTCTCTTTTCTGGAGGAAGCAGTCTACTACTAGTCTCTCTTTTTCTATTTCTCATAATTTTCAGTGTTGATCTCAAGCCTTTTGTTCTAGGAGATCAGTAATAATAAAAAATCTTTTCTCCAAAAGGACACTGTATGGTACTGTAGCAAGGATGCAGTATGGACTGGGATTGGTCCTCAGCTGAACTTATGTTGAATCAACCAGCTGTGTGACCTTTAATATCTCTGACTTTCACTTTCTTCCATTATGAAATAAGTTGAATGATAAACTAGGTAATATTGGCACATTACTTAACTTCTCTTTGCATCAGTGTCTATACCTGTAAAAAGTGAATAATATGGCCAGCTCCAAAGGTTTTTTGTGAGGAATAAATGGAAAATACTTCTGTGAAATGTGTGAAATCCAAAACACCTTCCCTGGTAGTTCTCATAACTCAAAGGACCTTCCATAGACACCCCTGGCTTTGATATCTTGTTTCTACAAAATTAATGAAATAGGGTATGCTTCTTTGTTCTATATGTATAGTCCCCATTCCAAGGCTTATCCTTTTGTGAAACTCAGCCCTTTCCATTGTTTTTTTTTTTTCTCTTCAAAATGTACCACACACATACACATGCACAAATGCACACATACACCCAGGTATTTGGGTGAGCATATCAGACTTCACCAAGGGTGGTAAGTGGTATAGGAATTTGCCTCTAAGGTGCTGAGTGACTTTGAATATTAGTTATCATATTCTTAAGAAAACTTCCACTCACTCTTTCTACAACTTGAGCTTTGCCCTCTCATCTTTCCTCCCTTTTGTGTTACTTGGATCTACACATTTGTCTCACTGTAATGAAGAAAAGGAATGCTCTCATCAGCCTCAGCTAAACCTCTGCACCCAGCCCACTAGTACATATTCTGTTGTTGTTATTGTTAAGTGTCATAAATTTGATTCCAATCATAGCAAACCTGTATAGGGTTTCCAAGTAGTGGCTGTTGAGTTTGAAGTGCTGACCTTGTGGTTCAAGCCTCCCTTGTGGTACAGTGCTTTATCCCACAGTTCCACACCAGGACTCCACATATTCCATTAAGGACCTTCAATAGAAAGGCCGTTTTGCTTATGTTTTTGTTGTGAATTGAGTGATAGTTTGCATGGAAGAACATTAGCTTTATACTTAACCTATTGTATTTCGTTTCATTGGAATGATTACAGTCCCCTCCATGCATCATCATTCAATCGTATTTACTTCTATTCCCTCTGTGTTTTTTTTTTTTTTTTTTTTTTAATGTACACAAAAGCACTTAGGAATATATAATCATCTAAATAACCAAAGGGCACATTCTGCAAGCCTAAGCCTGCCTCCTGGCTGCCAGCATACAGCCTTTCTCTTTCCATGAGTCTAGAGTTCTCAGCTGCTCTATCTCTCGATATCATCATCTTTGCCTCCATCTCTTGTGTTGCTGCATCTCTGGATAAGGTCCACATTCCGCTGTGCTCTTCTCCCTAGGGTTTTCTGTTCCCGGACTGTAAGATTAACTATTACGTCCTTTTTGTTACAAAACTTCTACCTTACAGTTGTGACAGTCACAATTTGTCACAATAACAATTTTTCACTGTTGAATCATAAGACTCTTATCCCCATCTCCTTTCAGCAGACCCATCTAGACAAGATGAGAACTATTCAGTGGGGATTTTGCCTTCGCCACAAACTCTGAAACTAAACTTGTTCTTGAAAACTTGTAAGCCAGTCACTTCATGTCTTTATTGCCCCCCAAATTTAGGTAGTCTAAGTTGCCCATCCCTATCAACCCTATGTACAGAGGGGGTAGGATTGATCCTTGATGTGAAGATTCCTTCCCTCTCAGTTGGTATTTTGAGCTACTATATCCAAAAGTATAAGGAGCTCTGGTAGCGTAGTGGTTACGAATCGGGCTGCGAACCTTAAGGTCAGTGGTTCGAAACTACCAGTTGCTCTGCGGGAGAAAGATGAGGCTTTCTACTCCCGTAAAGATTTACACCCTTGGAAACCCTGTACAGAGTCGTTATGGGTCAGAACCGACTCAACGGCACTTAACAACAACATATCCTAAAGTATAGGTCAAGTTCATAAAATTGTAGCAATTTACATTTGTTTCCTTTATCGAAATTTTTTTTCTCTTCCCCTAGTCAAGTTCTGATCATGAAGTCATCGAAACTAGGTCAAATGGGTACTATCTGAAAGTTTGGGTGTTCTCCTCACTTCATTATCAGTGGGATGCTTCACTGTCAGCTCTAGCCTTCTGTGGCTATGTCCTTGTCCACGGGCTCAAGAGTTTCCCGGTCTCACCACACTTCAGACCAACCAGCCCTACCTCTTTTCTCTCTCATCTCCAGGTCAACAGGAGTCTATGGAACATGGCTGAACTCAGCCCATTTCTTCATTGCTGCCTTTACCCTGAAAGGCCTTAATTTTAAAAGAACTAGTTCTGGTAGGATCCCTAGTAGCATAGTGGATTAGAGATGGCCTGCTAACTGCAGTATCAATAGTTTGAGTCTATCAGTTGCCCCATGGGAGAAAGGTGAGGCTTTTTGCTCACATAAAGATTTACAGCCTCAGAAACCCTATACAGGGTCATATATACAGTGTTACTATGAGTTGGAACCAACTCCATGGCACACAACCACACTATAGGATCAGTACTAGCTTGCTAATGACAAGGTCTGCAGTTGAAACCCAATGGGATCCGTTCCTAACTGTGTCCTTAAGTGGAATTTGTACATAAGGTGGGCCAGGTGCCTATGGTTCTTATTTCACCTTACTTGAGTGCAAGAAGAGGCTTGAAGCCTTTTAATGATTTACAAGTTGCATGTGTAGCAAGTGACGGTAACTGTAATGAAGAATTTGTTGCAAGTAAGGATTGGTTCATTCATTTCCAAGTGAAGGCAGATGTGCATACCATTAAAGGGCAAGTGAGATCAGCATTGATCTGTTAACCTTAAGATCAGCTGTTCAAACCCCCCAAGTGCTCTGTGGAAGAATGATGAGGCTGTCAGCTCCGGTAAGAATTTAGTCTCAGAAACCATAAGGAGGTCCGTGTGTGTGTGTCTGTGAGTCAGAATTTGTAGTGGGTTTAAAAGGCAAGTACAAGTTGTCCCTAAGTAAGACATTTGTAGTAACCTAGGACTACCTGCACGTAGTGGTTACGAATCGGGCTGAGAACCTCAAGGTCAGCAGTTCGAAACTACCAGCTGCTCCGTGGGAGAAAGATGAGGCTTTCTGCTCCCGTAAAGATTAACAGCCTCGGAAACCCTGTGCAGGGTCGCTATGAGTCGGAACCGACTCCACGGCACATAACAACAACAACAACAAGACTACCTGCAGATTATATATGCATAGATGATTTAGATGGTTTCTGCATTTATTTAGATTAATAGAAAATATGTATGTTGTAGTTACTATGTGCCAAGCACTAATCTAAGTGTTCCACATAAATAGCACAGTTAATCCTCATGACAAATCTAGGAGGTAAAGTGCTGTATCAGCTCTGTTTTATGGACAAGGTAACTGAGGCTTTAGGGAGGTTGATAACGTGTGCCAGCTGTCTCAGTACTATTTGCAGATTTGATTTGGAACCAGGTCAAATGGATCTTGACTGAAAGCAGAGACTACTAGAAAGATTTACCTGTGTTTTATTGACTGTGGAAAGACATTAGATTATATGGATTATAACAAATTTTGCATAGCATTTCAGAACACTTAATTATGCTCATGTAGAACCTGTCCCTAGATCAAGAGGTAGTCCTTAGAGCAGAACAGGGGAATATGGTATGGTTTAAAATTAGGAAATGTGTGTGTCAGAGTTGTGTCCTTTCACCATACTTACTAAATCTGTATGCTGAGCAAATAATCTGTAAAGCTGGATTAAATGAAGAACATGGCATCGGGACTGCAAGAAGACTCATTAACAACCTGAGATATGCAGATGATACAGCTTTGCTTGCTGAAAGTGAAGAGGACTTAAAAATATTTACTGATGAAGATCAAAGACTGTAGCCTTCAGTATGAATTACACCTTAACATAAATAAGGCAAAAATCCTCACAACTGGACCAATAAGCAACATTATGATAAATAGGGAAAATATTGAAGTTCTCAAGAATTGTATTTCACTTGGATCCACAATCAACCCAAACTCTGAAGTCAGGAAGGGCCAGGAAAGAAAAATGAATGGAAACAAGAAACCCAGGGAGGAAGTAGGAAGTCTTCTGTTGCAGTGAGGGGATCGCAACCAATATTATGATATAAATTCTGCATAAATTGCTAATGCAAAACTAATTAGTTCTATAAACTTTCACCCAGACTACAAGAAAATAAAAAGAGAAATCAAACAACATATTGAATTGGGAAAATCTGTTAGAGAATACCTATTTTAAGTTCTAAAGGGAGCAAAGATGTCACTGTAAGGACTGAGGTGCATCTTACTCAAGCCATAGTATATATATTTGCAATTTTGCCATGGTATGGAAACATTTGTTTTACTTAACCAGGTGTTATGGTGACACCATCCTTCCAAAGGAAGTGATACCCAGCTTTTTCAGACAAACACAAATTCCAGTTTAGCACTCCAGAAGAGATTTTTAAGTTGCCACTACGTACCTGTTCTAGGTGAGTTTCCCCCCCCCCCCTTTTTTTTTTTTGATTATGAAGCTGAAGATAAGAGTCAGTTTTAGGAGTGCGTAGTCCCAAGGTCAGCTTGTTTTTTTTCTACAAAATATTGTTTCGACTTCCTTCGCCGTAGGCCACGTGATCCCAGCAAGAAAACCTCATTATGTGAACTTGAGCTTTTTATGTATTGAGAGAGGTTGCTGGACTTCTGGTCACTGTCACTCAGCTCCGAAAAGGGCTGGCTGCGGAGGGTGCCACGCTGGTAGTTTGGGCTTACAAATTCACTACCAAGTCAAGAGGCTTCGCTTTGTGGGCTCTTTGGTTCGTCTTTTCCCCCTGGAGGTTCCACTGAGGTCTCCTTGGAAGGGTAGAGTGGATCCAAAGTCAGATTTTCTGTAGAGCTGTCAAGAGACTCCAACAATGTTTCCACAGTCAACAACTGTCTTTCCTCTTCCTTGTTCTTCCAGTTTGGGTCGTATCAGAGGTCTGAGTATTTGTCGTCCACTGGTTGTTGGCTGATAGTACAGTTGAGAGGACTAAGTGAACGGAGTCCATGAGTGCTGCTTGTTACACTCAGTAGCCATGTTATAAAACTGTTGTTGCCTTTTGTCCTTCCTGCTGATGGATCTCAAGGGGTTTGTCTTTCCCCCGGGCTTAAGTTATTTCCAGGGTGTAACGGTGTCTCGTGATAGGTGCTAAGTGGTACCCTGGTGGCCTGTTACTTTTGCCATTGCCCTGGATCTGGGGCTTTTTCTTGCTGGCCATCAGAGATACTTTTCTACTCACCTCTTCTTCTGTCTCACTAAGACTTTCCCCTCCAGGGATTTCCTCGTCTAAGCTGTTGGACTCCATGTCATTGTCCTGCATTCCACCTTCAAATTCAGACTGACACTTGATTTCTTGAAGGACACCTTCTGAATCGGATTCCAAGGAGTCTTTTGAAATCAGATGCACAACTTCTTTCTTAAAAGGCCGGATTGTGGACCGGACATTTAATTTGGTGTGATGGACAGGAGATTGAATAGACAGTTTAGGAGTTAATTTACTCATGCTGAAAAATTCGAAAAAATAACATGGGAGATCCGCTTGTCGATAGGAGTTGACTGAATATTTAAAAGTTGTGGCTCAGAAAACATGGCCTGCCCAGCGCTCCTCGGAGGCCGCGATCGCTGCCGCTGCCCCGGCTCCCGCGTCGCCCACGCTGCCCTGGCCACCGCGGGCAACAGAGCACTCGGGCCGGGTCCCAAACATGTTATGTTAAAATTGGATAATGGATAAGAAAGACTTTTAAAAATTGATGCAGTTGAATTCATGTGTTGGCAAAGAATATTGAATATGCTGTGGACTACCAGAATTATGAACCAATTTGTCTTGGAAGAAGCACAGTCAGAATGCTCCTTAGAAGCTAGGATGGTGAGATTTCGTCTCACGTACTTTTGATATGTTATCAGAAGGGACCAATTCCTGGAGAAGGACATCATGCTTGGTTAATCAGAGGGCTAAATGAAAAAGAGGAAGAGCCTAAAACACACAATGGCTGCAACAATGGGCTCAAACATAACAATGAGTGTGAGGATGAGGCAGGTTGTGGTATTGTCTTGTTCTGTAATATATAAAGTTGCTATGAGTTGGAACTGAATGGCTAGCACTTAACAACACTGACAACATTGAGTTCTGGAGTCCATGCTCTTCTATACTATATTACCTTTATATGCCATAGTTATTAAAATTCTACCTGATCAACACAAAATGAGACATGTTTATAATTTTGTGAGCTTAGTATACCCAGGATGTCTTATTCTAATTTATATCCAAATACAGATGTTTGGACAAATGAAGTTTTATCTTGGCAATTAAAGAATTACTTAGCTGAAAGAGATCATCAAAATGATGGTTTGCAATTCGCTTAGATTCAGTTCATGTGAATGAATTGCCTTTTGTACGGCACGAATGTCTACTGTGTCATCTCTCATTGGATCTGTACAACAACCCCATGCCATGGCTACAATATCATGTCAGTTTGGGAGAGATGTTACCCTTGAGTGTAATAATCGCACTATTACAGGGAGGCAAGACTATTTCCTATTTTTCCTCTGGGGTATGGAGTTCTGACGAAGCAGAAAGCTCAGTGATTTTTGTCATTAATCTGGGCAGCAGAAAGAAAGGATAAAACCTAAGATTATAATCCCATTTGGAACTGAATGTCTTTTCTCAGATGGGAAATATTCCACCATCTTTGAAGAAGCAGCATGGTCCTGGGATGCAGACTAGCTGAGTGTGTATCCTCTGCTATTTACTTTGTGACCTTGGGCAAGTTATATAATCTCTCTGTGCTTCAATTTCTTCATCTGCAAAATGAGGATAATTATAGCAGTAACCTCAAAGGACTACTGTGAGAATGTAGGAATTTAACACAAATAGTGCTTAGGGAAGAGCCTGAATGTAACAAGTACTTAAGAAATGTTTGTTGAATGAACAAAAGATCACACTAGCTCTGCACATTCACCCTGTTGTTTTTGTTGTGATGTGCGGTGGAGTTGGTTCTGACTCATAGCGACCCTATATACGGTTTCCGAGGCTGTAAATCTTTACGGGAGCAGAAAGCCTCCTCTTTCTCTTACAGAACAGCTGGTAGTTTCGAATTGCTGACCTTGCGGCCCACAGCCCGATTCGTAACCACTATGCTACCAGAGCTCCTTCACACTAGGTGGTTCTAAATCATCATAGGTTTTAGGATGACTTTATTAATGGCATAGTGATGCCATAAGATTAGGTTCTCTTTCTTCATTTAAAAAATAAATATTTGAAATGTGTTGATTCAAAGACTAACATGTGGAGGCCTGGCTTTATCTCCAAAAGACAAAAACAAAAGACAGATATTTGAAGATTAAGAGTTAAGAATAGTTGAAACAGACATAGACTTTAAAAAAGTATAAATATGAATATATTTTTAAAATACTGATTTCAAAAATTTGACTTTTTTTTTTTTTTTTTTTTAATGTGGTAGGAAGGTTGAGGGGCTAATTTAAGTAAACATTCAAAAAGGGGAAAATTAGAGGGGAGAAAAAAGTCTACTTCCCCAGCTGGGAAAGGTCTGCAGCTAGAGCGAATACTTAGTCAGCTGATCTCTATTTTTATTCAAGCAGCTTGCCAAGAAATACAGTGGCTGCAGTTTTCTCTCCACTCTAATGTGAACTGCAGCTCAGCTAGGAATACTGAAAATGGATGCCATCCTTTAATGTTCCTGAGTGGGCGTCGGGTAGCAGGCAGGTCAGCAGATTCTCCTCCTCACTCTACTGTGGGAATTGGCCCAGTTAACAAAGGCAAACTGGGTTAGGTCTGGGTTGACACCATACTGTTACTATTTGAGTATCTTTCCTGAACCATAAACCTAAGCTCTCTGAAAAAAAAAAAAAAAAAAATCAGTATGCAATAGTCTGGTCTTCTATTTGTCTTAGAAAGTAAGCATACTCGTGAATAATTTTTTGTTGTTTGTTGTTGTTGCAAGAACCAAGGGGTGTAAGCACTCAAATGAGCACTTTATAGTGTATAGAATGGTTTTAGGCACATAAGCAGTCTTTCTCACTTCTTGTTTTTCTTCCCATTGCCTGACCACCAAGAATGGCCTGAGTCTGCCCTCCAGTTTTTTTCACCTCTAAATCCTTGCTGTTCTTCAGTCTCTGAAGCAAACAATAATCCATGCAGAAAGTGCTCATTGTTTCTTCTGAACTTTTTAAGTGTTTCATGGCTGCCTATTTGATGACACTAAGACTTTGTACCAAGTTGATTTTACATACTGGTTTTATCGCCCCTTGCATAGTGGGTTTCAACAAGTTTATGCATTGTATGAGGCACTCACTCACCTATGCCAAGAAATTTGGGAAGACAGCTTCCTGGTCAACTCATTGAACGAGATCTATATTTATGCCCATTCCAAAGACAGGTGACCAAATGGAATGTGAAAGTAATCCAACAATATCTTGGATATCACATGCAAGTAAAATTTTGCTGAGGATAATTAAAAAACGGTTGTAGCAGTTCATCAACAGGAAGCTGCCCGAAATTCAAGCCAGATTCAGAAGAGAACATAAAACTAGGGATACCATTGCTGACAAGGAGCTCTGGTAGTGTAGTGGTTATGAGTCGGGCTGCTAATCTCAAGGTAAGCAGTTTGAAGTTATCAGCTGTTCTGCAGGAGAAAGATGAGGTTTTATGCTCCTGTAAAGATTTACAGTCGCTAGGAGTTGGAACCGTCTCCATGGCACACTACTACCACCACCACCACCATTGCTGACATCAGATGGATCTTGGCAGAAATCAGAGAATATCAGAAACATGTTCACTATGCTGTATTGACTATGCAAGGGCAATTGATGGTGTAAATCATGACAAGCTATGGATAACATTACAAAGAATAGGTATCCTATTCTAGAACACTTAATTGTGCTCATGAGGAACCTGTACATAGGCCATGAAGCAATTTTTAGAACAGAACAAGGGGATAATGAATAGTTTAAAATCAGGAAAGGTAGACTCCAAGACCATATCCTTTCACCATACTTATTCTTTCTGTGTGCTGAGCAAATAATCTGAGAAGCTGGGTTATACAAAGAATATGGCATCAGGATTGGAACAAGACTCATTAACATGCAGCTTTCAAGTCAGTTGTCAGCTTGAGGACTAAGGTGCGCCTGACCCAAGCCATGCTATTTTCGATAACCTCATCTTATGCAAGCAAAAGTTGGAGAGTGAAAAAGGAAGACTGTAGAAGAATTGATGCATTTGAGTTATGGTATTGGAGGAAAATATTGCAAGTACCATGGACTGCCAAAAGAACTAATAGATAGATCTGTGTTGGACGAAGTGCAGCCAGAGTGGGTGACCAGACATCATCTCTCATACTTCGGACATATTTTGAGGAGGGACCAGTCACTGGAGAAAGATATCATGTTTGGTAAAGTAGAGGGTCAGAGAAAAAGAGGAAGACTCCTGACGAGATGGACTGCCACAGTGACAGCATCAATGGGATCAAATGTACCAACAATTGTGAGGTTGGCCCAGGATCAGGTGGTGTTTCATTTTGATATTCATAGGGTAGTTATGAGTCCATACAGACTTGATGGCACCTATCAACAGCAACCATGATTCATAACTGACTGGATGGAACTTAACAACAAACAACCTTCTCCACACAATGGTAGCTCGCAGGTGCCTTAAATAATATTTTTGGTATGGGTGTTGTTCTACTTTGGAGAGCTGTATGCTGGTTTGTTTTCTCTGTTGGGTCTCTCCTGCTGCTCTCTGTCTGCCTTTCCACATTTATCCTGACCTCATGCCCTTTGTGCATGGAGGAATAATATTGATGGATTGGTACTCACTAAAATGACAACAGCAAAACCAAAAAACAAACAGCAGACCAAGAAAACAAACAATGTAGAAACTCTTAGGGAAAAAAAAAAAGGAAAAGCTGACAAAAATACAATTGTTCTGGGGAAATTTTAATATGCCTCTCTGGTTTTTGACAGATCAAATAGCTAAACAAAAACATAATAGAATCTGAATTATGTAGCTAATAAGGGTGAAAGAGTGGGTATATGGCTATATATCAAAGTTTGTTTTACAGATAAAACAAGTAACCTTGAAAGACTACATTTAATTGGTAACTTCAAAACCACAGAAAATGAATAAAAACATTCTCTGGATAACCATACTACAACTACTAATTAATAATAGTAATAATAAGCATTTAAACAGTATTTAAAATACCTGGAATCTTAAAGGCGCATTCAAATAAATAATTACTGCCTCCAAGCTTATTAGACCTGTAGGATTCAGGAAAGGGATATTGAAAGGCCAGTTCCTTTATTTCATTTGTAAAATTGGCCCTGTTTATCCAAGCTATTCTGTTCCTTGAAATTTACTTAGTTTTCAATAAACATTGTCATGCCTACTTCCTGTTACCTTTGCCTTTGCCTGGAAATTTTATGCCTGTTTTTTTTTTTTTTTAATTTGAATATGTATGTCTTTTGGATTATATTTGTTCATTACAGAAACAAAACCCATGGCTGTCAAGTCTGTTCTGATTCCTAACAACCCTGTACAGCGTTCTGAGGTTGTAAATGTTTACTAGAGTAGACCTTCTTGTCTTTCGCCAACCTTGCAGTGAGCCCTATAATAGTCCCCTTTTATCCATGATTTTCTTTTCATATTTTCTGGTACTGGTGATTATCAGCGGTTCGAAAATGTTAACTGAGTATGTTGCATGGTCAAATCTCACTCCGTCCTGCTCCAACATCCTCATAGCTTTTTTTTTTTTTACAGTATGTTGTTTTAATTCTACTTTATTTTGAGTTATTGCTGTTAACCTCTTGTGTTGCATTTGTAAATTGAGGATTATCATAGGTTCAATGCAGTCAATTGCTTCTACTACCCATAGTCGTCTTTGTAACGCCCACCAAATGCCCCACCCCCTTTTTTCCTGATGGCTCTGGGTAAGGGAAGGTGGGGGAAGACGCTGAAAGGATTATATAGTTCAGTTGCTAGTGATTGTTAACAAGGCTATTGTGATTGTAAAAGACTTCGAACTCTAATTTGGGGATTGGTCAATTTCACCAGCCTCCTGGGTTTAAAATGAGTCATCTCGCCAGCAAAAGGGGGGATTTCACTGTCATGAAGAGAGAAGAGCCAGTGATGGGTCTTGTCATTTTGACTGTGAGATCCTTGCACTTTTAACCTCCTCAATCCAAGAGACAGGACTGTATCACCAGAGAAATGGCAGAGGAGTGGCAGTAACAGAACCAAGAGCCAGACCACAGGACAGAACAGTGGGATTCCTGGCCCATGGAGAAAGTATAGCTGAGTGACTTCAGGCAAGAGTCTCGCTTTTGGACTTGGGTGCAAACAAGCAGTTAATAGAGAAGCTAGATTTGCTGAACCATGGTGCTAGAGACAAACACCTTAAGGCTGAAGCTTGTGGTGGAATGGGGCATCATTTTGGTATTTATCAGCACTGCTAAAAGAGCTTTGTAACATTACCTGAGCAGCAGAGGGGCCTGGCCAAGGGACTAAGGACCAGAAAGATGCGCGCCAGTGGGCATAGCTGGGAAGACCAAAGAATATTTGTCCTAATCGTTTCTGATCCTGAATTGTGAACTGCTAACATCACTAATAAATCTTCTGAGAGTTGCAATGTGTGTGGCCATTGCAATGAATCATCAAATGCAGCTGAGAAATAGAACTTGATGTGGGAAGTTAGTTTCAGATTGAATAAGGAAGGTTGGAGAATGGAGCCATGTCTGACCTCAGTCTCAAAGGAATCAGTCTTGGGCTGATGTGGAGTTTGATTCTCCTTCCCCTGGTGAAGTAAAAGGAAGTTGGCCTCCACACACTTTTTACAATAGGTATGTATGTGTTGAGCAAAGCATAGTATATATAGGGTTCAGTACCATCAGTGGCTATAGGCATCCACAGTGGTATGTGTCTTGGAATGTGCTTTCTGCTGGAAAAGAGGGAATCTACTGTATCCCCCTTTTCCTGGTGTGGCATTGTGGGTTAATGAGCAGTCGGGGTTAATGAACTGGACTGCAAGGTTTGTTTGAATTGCAAGGTCAGTGGTTCAAGTGCACAAGCTGCTCCTTGGAAACTGTGTAGTAGGTTCCTCATTGGTTGGAACCGAATCAATGGCACTTAACAAAACAACTGTGTTTAAATAGATTTAATGTTCAAATTCTAGTTTTTAACTAAATATGAAGAGTCTTTGACTTTTAATAATGTGATTTAATACACAAAGTAATATTTTCAGCTTCAGAATTTTGATAAAGATTGGTCCTACGCCCTAAAGGCAACATCAGCTTGTATGAAAAAGGTAAGACAATTGTCTTGAAATCAAGTTTACACAGTAAGCACACAGTTCATTATTTTATAGATCAATAAAAGTCAAAAATTTCTAAAATGTTTTAATTGGTCATATACAAGGTCACTATGAGTCAGAATTGACTTGATGGTATTTATGACTTGATGGCATTTAATAATAACATATTCAGTTGAGACTTCATCTCAAAAACAAATCTTTTTGGTGTTGCTCTTGTTGGTAAGATTTGGAGCGACTTTGAAGATGTTAAGGCAGAAATTTGAGATTTGCCTATCCCAAAACATCCCACTAGTCCATCGTGTATTACTGTTACTTGAGATAATTGGTTTGAGATATTCTATTTGCAAATTTGTCTTAATTTTGTTCATTTGTTGTTAAGTGCTGTTGAGTTGGTTCTGACTCATAGCAACCCTGTGTATAGTTTGTCAAGCTGTAAACCTGCAGGAGCAGAAAGCCTCATCTTTTCTTAAGGAGTGACTGGTGGGTTTGAACTATTGACCTTTGTTGTGGACTCTCTTTAATTTTTGTTTTGCTCCTTCAGAAGGCATGCTTATGTCTCTTTCTACTTCTATTTTCAAAAACATCTGTCAATCTATATACTCTCTCAGTTTCATATTGAAAACCAACTCAGCAATGCTTTTCTCACACATGTGATCATAATAGTAGCCATCATTTATTGATCACTGATATCTGCCAGGCATTGTATTCTGAATGCCATTTTCTACCACCACCAGAGTAGAACTGCCCTCCATAAGGGCTTTCAAGGCTATGACCTTTTGCAAACAAATCAACAAACCTTTCCTCTGTGATACCTCTGGGGGAGTTCAAACCAAAAACCTCTGGTTATTTGTCCAGTACTTAATTGTTTGTGCCATCCAGGGATCCTAAGTCTGTTTGACTTGGCCAATTTTATAAAATGTTTTCGATTATACAAGTGAGAATTTAAGAATAAATTTCCGTACTAGTGTCGTCAACTGTATTTCCACCTCAGACCTTTGGATGATTCTTTTTCACGCTCATTGGTTGTTTCAGTTCATTATTTTCCTTATGATCTTCATCTCATCCTACCTCCATACTGCTGCTGCTAACTGCTGTCAAGTCAGCCATCTTGTATAGCGTTCCTGAGGAGTGGCTGGTGGGTTTGAACAGCCGACCTGTGGTTAGCAGTCCATTGCTTATCCTATAACACCACACCAGAACTCTACCTCCCACTAGAAGATACTTGATATCTCTATATAAATCATGGCTCTGGTTGTAGTGTCCTCACAGTAGACCTTGAATGGGCTAAGTGACAAGCTATAGGTCAGGGATGAGGCTCATGGGTTTTCTTTCTTGCAACCAACATACATGAGTGTTTTTAATGCACTCCTCTTTGCTAAATGATCACAAGTCTGTACCTTCTAGTTGATGACTTGAATTCCCTGTGAGGGTCTGTAGTAGCAGTAGGTATACTACAACAAAGCTGGTAGCCACCTATTGGTGGGAGTTGACAGTCACTGAATTACATGGGCAAAGAATCCAAAGAATTTATGTTCCAGAAACTTGCAAGGCCTTGTTTCAGGCACTCCTGGCTAAGACACCTGTTTTCTCTTCCTTGGGGTTGGTCTTCAACCCCTCTGAAATAAAACTTTCCTGTTTGTTTCCTGTCTGATGATAATTTTTTATGTAATGACAGAAAAAGGATGGAATTTGAAATGGCTCTCAACAGAGATCTAGTACATTTTTCTTTTGTTGTTACGGTATTCTCATGAATATAAATTTACATGCCATTTTCAGTTCTTTGACTCTTTTGAAAGTGCCAGTGCTATTCTGATATGTTTCAGCTACTCCTCTGGGTTACCTTAGCTTATGCATCACTCATTTCATCCTTAGTCTTCTTACAGCTCAAACTCAGCAGAGTGCAGCCTATTTGTTTGCCTTTGTTTACTTACCCATTTTCTTTTTTCATGAGCACCATTTACTATTATAATGGCAGAGATTTGTTTTCTCACATCTGTTTTTGAGCAGTATCTGGATACTTTGGAACTTATTTTCCCTAGTTCTAAGATTTGACTTGAACTAGGAGAGTTAGGCAAAGACTAGTCATGAAAGCATTCATAGAACATAATGAAGAATGCTGGTTGTCTTCCTGTGTCCACTTGTGACTTCTTCTTCAAAAACAAGAATCTTGTCTTTTATCAGGACATCTGTCTCTCAACTAAAAGACCACATGAATATCTTTCAGTTCATTGTGTCCATAGGACTAAACTTGGGCCAATGAGCTAGGTAACAGAAAAAGGATGGAATTTGAAAAGATTTTCATTAGAGGTTAAGTATATTTTTTAATGTATTTCATTGAATATAAATTCAAATGCCATTTTCACCCATTTGTTGTATTAAAGTGCTGTGTTGTATTCGTTAAAGCTTTGAGAGAGAGAGAAAAAAAAAAGGAGATACTGTGTTTCTCATTTCTTTCATCTGGCAGTGCTAAATTTGGAAATGATAGTTGCAATTTGGGCAGCCATCTTGGTGCATGAAAATGTCAGGCCAGACACTACTGATGGCAGAATGGTGAGTTGTACAGATCCTTGCTGTCAGTGAATTTTTGAAGTCACTATACTGTCCCTAAGGAGCTCTGGTAGCGTAGTGGTTACGAATCGGGCTGAGAACCTCAAGGTCAGC
>NW_006408652.1:2672192-2680758 GCF_000296735.1 Chrysochloris asiatica | reverse complement strand
TACGAATCGGGCTGCGAACCTTAAGGTCAGCGGTTCGAAACTACCAGCTGCTCCATGGGAGAAAGATGAGGCTTCCTACTCCCGTAAAGATTTACACCCTCGGAAACCCTATACAGGGTCGCTATGGGTCAGAACCAACTCGATGGCACATAACAACAACAACAATACTGTCCCTAAGGAGCTCTGGTAGCATAGTGGTTACGAATTAGGCTGCTAACCTCAAGGTTGGCAGTTCGAAACTACCAGCTGTCCACGGGAAAAACATGAGACTTCCTGCTCCTCTAAAGATTTGCAGGCTCGGAAACCCTGTGCAGGGTCACTATGAGTTGGAACTGACTCCACGGTACTTAACAACAACAGCAACAACAAATTACTGTCCCTAGAGTCCTGGTGTGGCACTGTAGGATCAGCACTGGGCTGCTAACTGCAAGGTTTGCAGTTCAAACCCACCAGCTGCTCCTCAGAAACCCATACAGGGTTGCTATGAGTTAGAATCGACTCGATAGCACTTAATAACAATGTACTGTCCTTGGACTGTCTACTCCTGCATTTATTATACAAGAGAGAGGAATATAAATACTTCTTTCATTTTTAAACCACACAGTTTTGGATTTATGTATTATTTGGAGCTTAATCCTAGGTGCCGTACTGTGCTAACGAGAATAGACCTAAAGTTCACCAAGTTAAAGTGTAATTTCAGGAATAGCAATCTGCAAGTTGGAATTTGATCAATTTAAATTATAAGCGAATGGAGGCAAGGCGATCAATGATCAGATGATCATAATAGTCAAAATATGTCAGTATGATTCAGGACGATGGTGGTGGCACTACAGTACTGGTGATGGTGATGAGGGGTTCTCGGTATCTCTGTTGTGGAGTGGTTAAAAGGGTCTCTATCAGTATCAGTAGGGAGCCCAGTGACTCTGTAAGATGAGCACTAGACCATGAACCATAAGATCAGTGGTCCAAGCCCACTAGCATTCCACTGGAGAAAGCTTTCTGCTCCTGCCAAAATTTATAGCCTCGGAAATCCTATACAGGGTTGCTGAGTTGGAACCAACTCAAGGTACACAACAACAGCAACATTAGTATTAGTATAGGTTTGTTGGCTACTGCCTAGTCTTCCTGCATCCTTGAATACTCTCCAACATGCACATAAGGGAACATTCATGCATTTTTTTTTTTTTTTAGTTTAAGAAATGCAATTTTATTAATTAATAGAAGGACATGTTTTATCAATATACTGTCATCACATAAAACCCCAGCAGCATTACAACTACACAAACACACAGTTTGATAGGGTACAATACAAAGTCAATGTTTGATTTCTTAACTTGCGTTTACTAAAAATCTGAGAAAGATTGTAATCAATCTCTAAATAACTGTCTTGCATAAGGAGAAATGTAGAGCACAATGAGGTTTGGCAATGATAAGTTGAGAAGACTTTCTTTAAAAGATATGAAGATACATCACAAATCATATCACACCCTGTGTAACATCACAGCATCAAAAGGAAAAGCAGTGGCTTAGAAGGCTTTGTACCTTCCCAACATTAAACTAATGCTTATTTTTGGCTTGAATTACTAAGTTTTTCCATTAGTAGGAAAATGTGTTCTGCAAACCCCCAAATGGCACCATGGCCTCCATTACATTCGCAAATATACCCAACAGCCTTTTGGGCAGTGGAAGAGGCATCAGTAGGAACTCCACTTAGACCACCTTTCTTCAAGTACTCTTCATTCGACACTTCATTTCCAAGATAAGCTACTTCTTTCCAGCATAGTCCCATTTCTTTTCTCCATTCATCTATAATTGATAACTTGTTGGATATGTTGACTTCCATTTTGCAATCCAGTTTTAAGGCAGTGAGCGTTGACTTTGAACAGGCCCTTTCTGAGATTAACCTTACCTTGATACCACTTTTCTTTAATAAACTTATACCAATAGCATCTTTTATATCATAAGATATTATTTCTTTTTGATCTCCTGAAACATAAATGTGGCCATTGTTGAGGCATCCATCAACACTGCAAACCAAAAGTTTTATCTCCTTAAGCTTCCTTTGCCAAAATAACCATTTCGTAATACTCTTTGTTCTGCAATAGGCCAGTTAATATCCACATCTAAATCCACACTGTGCTCAGCTCGCATTTCATAGTATGCCATTTTTCCACCCTGTAAGGCTCTCTGGTACCATAGTCGTTACGAATTGGGCTGCAAACCACAAGGTCAGCAGTTCGAAATTACCAGCTGCTCCACAGGAGAAATATGAGGCTTTCTGCTCAGGTAAATATTTACAGCCTCAGAAACCCTGTACAGGGTCACTATGAGTCAGAACCGACTCCACGGCACACAACCACCACCATCAAGTAACCCATCTCTATCAAATGTCTCTTAGCAAAATAAAAGGAGCCATTTTCATATAATTCTCCATCCCAGTCTTGTCTATAAGGTCGCTTGGCTGGATTCAAATTCAGATGCTCAGTCACTTCACGAACTCCTTTCTGAATTTCACTCCATCAAAACTGATGGTGCCTCACAACAGAGAAAACAGGGTCATATCATTCTTCTCGAATCATGTCTGCAACTTTTTGAAGGTCAGTAGGATTTAAACAAGGAGAAGTAGCTTGAATTTTCCTACAATGCCAACCACGTTGTGATAATTAAAAAATTCCATGATGGCATCTAGAGAGGTAGAGCTCTTTTGAAACTTCAGAACTTCTTCTATGAACTTGTACAACAAATTGCTTGGCCACATTCTCAATTTCTTCATGGTCTGTTGAAACCCATACACTCTGGAAGTCCAGGGCTGCACGTAGGACCCAGCCAATGAGCTAGACCCCCGCCAGGTGCTTAATGCTCTTCTGGGGGATGCTCTTGCTGCCGCCCCAGGCCAGAATCAGGGCTGACAGGTTCTGGGCTTCTCCACCCCTCAGCCCTGGCCACCGTGGGAGTTGTGCTTCAGCTTCTGCAGTGGGCCCCAAGACGGCCGCCCCCGTGGGTGGGAGATAGAGCTAGTAGCCCCCATCTCCACTGAGTCCATTTTCTTCCCACGCCTTAGCCCCAGCTTCCGCATTTTTAATTAAGGAGTATGGTGCATGGAAAAGGACCTCTGACGGTGCTGTGGGATAAGCACTGGACTGGTAACTAGAAGATTGGCAGATCAAACATACTGGGCAACTCCTTGGGAGAAAGATGGCACTTTCTGTCCCCATGTAGCCTTGGGAGGTCTGTGCGGGGCTGTCGTTTGTCAGAATTGACTTTGTGGCAAAGGGCGGGAGCACTGAAAAGAAGCAAGACTCTTATTTTACATAATGTTGGGTGGAATCTTGGATATACCAATGTGAAATATGTGACAAGCAATTAGTCTTTAAAACCTCATTTTCTGGAGGGGAGGAGGGGGAGAGGGGAAGGAGAGAGGATGTATTCTAGTGCTTATCCCATAGACTTTTTTGGTGATGATTAAATGAAGTAATGTCTGTACAGCATCATGAAACGCAAGAGTATATGGTGAGGGATCAATCAATATTAGTTACTATGATTATTAAAACGTGTGTCACACATTACTGAACATCGACAGATTTCTGTAAATGCTGAAGAGTAAGGAACTTTTATAGTGTACCTTCATCAGTCCAGAGGCAAACACTTATGAATTTCCCCAGAGCCATCAAATAGTTGTATTCTTCACTAAGGACAACATGTTTGAAAGACAGCTGTCCTCAGATGCATCACAGTCCCATTCCCACCTAGGAACTAATCAGGTTTTGACAATATTGATCACAATGTTCACATGGGGTTAGCATCCCCAAAGAGGGGCTGTGGTAGCAGGATACAAGTTGACCTAGCAATGCTTTTACAGCATTGCCATACTCAGGTGCCCCCCTAATTGTTAACAAGGATATAAAGGGGGTAGTTCCCATTAGCATTGAACTTTGGGTTTTCTCTCCTGCTCTGGAATATGCTCCCAACTTCCAGTAGGTATTCCTACAAATTGTCTGGTGCAACATCTCTTGGTTATAACTCAAAACAGGGATCTAGGACAAATTACTAAATAAAGCCAAAATGAGTTTCTTGAGGATTGTTCACTGCAGTAATAAAAGAGCCCAGGATTAAAAGGAAACACAATTTGATAGGGAAAATAATGTGTTGGATGTAGAGGGATTCTTGTGTTCCACTAATCAGCAGTCTTGCTGATTTATTTTAATTCCATCTATAAAGTGAAGCAATGCTCTAATTCTTGGCAGACTTCTTAGATGGATTGAGAATGGACAAAGTATATAATAATCATCACAATGACAAATATCCATTGGAAGGAAGCTAACAGTGGGATCTCAAAACTGTTGAGAGAGAGGTGCGGAGAACTATTAGACTTTTATTATCTGACTCAGCTTGCAACTGGATCCCACCAAGACCAATGTTGATAAATAGTGAGCACACAGAGACCCACTGTTCCATCAGTCACTTCTCTTTGATACTGTCTTCCAGATGTACCTGTTTCCTCCCTATTCAGAGTTCTTGGCACTCCTGCTGCTCCATTTTACTACTCTATTTATTCTCTCTCTGGGATAATTTGTATTGTGCCAATCAACTTTTACCAGCCTTGGATTACTTTTATATTTACTCATATGGCATTGTCTGTTTCAGTTATTGCTGTTTATTTTAACATTTGGCTGACCCTACTAAATGCAGTTTTTCTTTAGTTTGCTAGTATGTCTATTGTATTGGTTCCTTTAAAAGTCACCATTTCCGGAAGAGGGTTTCTTTCTTTGTTATAAAACAAACTTTATGCTCTTCCCACCAGCAAGACAACTTGCATCCTCCAGAGTCACTGAAATCTGACCAGAACAGCAGGGAGACCTCTTCAACCTTTTCTCTGTACTCTTTTGCATTGTCTTCATATCCCAAGGAGCGTCTAGCAGTCTTGTCTGCTTCTCCATGGCAATATGAGGAAAAAAAATAAAGCAAAACCAAAAGTATGTGTTTTTAAAACTACTATTATCACTACCATGATTACTATAGTAATAAAAATAGCTATAACTCATCCAGTTCATTTATGCACTTCATAATCTATGTAGTCAGAGTTCATTAGTTGGTAAGTGACAGAAAATCAACCTTTTTAGATTAAGAAAGGGAAAAAACCCCCCAACAAAAAACAGCAGTGGCTCATGGTATTGACAAGTCTGGAAGTTGATTTTGATTTGCTGCTGTTGTTAAGTGCTGTCCAGTCAATTCTGACTCATAAAAACCCTGAATAGAGTCTCTGAGGAGCAGAGAGTGGGTTTGAACTACCAACCTTGTGGTCCGCAATCACCTTGAGGTCAAAGGCATCCAAATTGGCAAAGAGAAAGTAAAACTCTCTCTATTTGCAGATGATATTACCCTGTACATAGAAACCCCCAAAGACTCAGTAAAAAAGCTTCTAGACATCATTGGAAGATTCAGAAACGTGGCAGGATATAAGATCACCATACAAAAATTAGTTGGATTCCTCTATAGTAAGTAACAATGACAGCACTGCAAAGGATATTAGGAAAGCAATAAACCATATACAATAGCCACCCAAAGTATGAAATATTTAGGAATAAATGTAACCAGAGAAAAAAAGGACCTATACAAAGAAAATTACAAAACACTACTGCAAAAAAGCAAAGGAGACTTACAGAAGTGAAAGAACATAGCATGTTCCTGGATAGGAAGACTCAACATCGTGAAAATGTGAATAATTCCCAAAGCAATTTACACATATAATGCAATCCCAAACCAGATTCCAAGAACATTCTTCAAAGAGATGGAAAATACAATCTCATGTACTTTGGACATGCTATTAGGAAATATTAGTCTCTAGAGACGGACCGTATGCTTGGTAGAGGGTCAGTGAAAAAGAAGAATCTCCAAGGAGATGGATTAATTTAGTTGCTGCAAAAATGGGTTGAAACATAGTAACAGTTATGAGGGTGGCACAGGACCCAGCAATGTGTCCTTCCTTTGTACAGAATGTCACTTTTAGTAGGGAACAATTTGATGGTACCTAGCAACATTGGTAATTCCCCAGTATTCTGCCATCCATTTAGAGACATTGCATTTGTACAACCCGTTTAAAAATTTTTTTAAATTTAAATCAGAGACAGCTTTCTTACTCTGAGGCTAATGTTTTACCTTTGCTCTAGATTCCATCCCTGCTCTGTTACGTCTTTTTTTAATGGTTTTAAATGTTGCTCCTTTTTTTTTTTTCTTTAAGTTTTTTATTGTGGATTGTGCATAACTTTACAGGGCAGATCATCAGTTTTACATTCAACAAATCATCTAACTTGTTTCATCACAATGCTTACATTCCCCTCCATATACCATCAGTTAACGCTATTTCTCTCATTCACTTTAGCTCTTTAAAAAAAAAAAGAAAGAAACCACTCAGGCATATATAATAATTTACACTACCAAAGGGCACATTGTGCAAGTCTGCCTCCTGGCCACAAGTTCTCAGTCCCTCTCTTTCCATGAATCTATAGTCCATGAAGCTGCTACTTCTCTCCATGTCTCCATCTCTGGCATCCCTGCTTCTCTGGATAAGGGCCCACATTCTGCTTGTGCTCTTCTCCCTTGATGGTCCTCGGTCCTTTGTTTCTGCACTGTAAGATTAACCATGCCCCCATTTTTGTTACAAAACTTCTACCTTTACAATTGTGACAGTCGCAATTAGTCATGATAACAATTATTCACTATTGAATCATATGAATCTTATCCCCATCTCTTTTAATCAGACCCATCTAGACAAGATGAAAACTATTCAGTGGGGACTCTTTCTTCCCCCACACTCTCTTAAATTAAACTTCCTCTTGAAACCTTGTAAGCCAGTCACTTTGTGCCTTTATCACCCTCTCATTGTAGGTAGCCAATGTCTAAGTTACCTGTCTCTATCTACCCTGTATACAGTGGGGATAGCATTGATACTTGATGTGCAGACTCCTTCCCTCTGTTGGTATTTAGAGTTACTACCTCCATGAGCTCTGGTTATGAATCGGGCTGCGAACCTTATGGTCAGTGGTTCGAAACTACCAGCCGCTCTGTGGGAGAAAGATGAGGCTTTCTACCCCTGTAAAGATTTACACCCTCGGAAAACTTGTACAGGGTCACTATGGGTTGGAACCGACTCGACGACACTTAACAACAACAACAACAACCTCCATGAGTATAGGTCAGGTTCATCAAATTGTAGCAATTTACCCCTGTTTTCTTTATTAAAAATTATTATTATTTTTTAATCTTCCTCTAGTCGAGTTCTGATTATCAAGCCATTGAGGTTCAGTCAAATGGGTACAATCTGCAAGTTTGGATGTTCTTGTGCCTCTCCCCTCACTTCATATCAGCTGGATGCTTCACTTTCAGCTCTAGTCCTCTGTGGCTACGTCCTTGTCCATGGTGTCCCCAGGTCTCACCACACTTTGGACCAACCAGCCCTTCCTCTTTTCTCTCTTTACTCCAGGTCAACGGGAGTCTAGGGACATGGATGAACTTAGCCCATTTCTTCATTGCTGCCTTTCCCCCTCTTCCACTTGCCAGTAGACCAACATGATCACCAACAAGCTTATATGCCTGCTCATGTGTTCCCTTTCAGTTTCAGTCTTAGAGGGGAGTTTGTCCTGAAGGAAATTGATTGTTTGCCTTGATGACTTCCTGGCAAACAGCTTGTTTATTCTTGCAGTAGCCTGTCATACTGACATTCTTGTTTTGAGTTTTTCCTGATTTTTCATTGAAGATGCAACTTCTGTCACTCTAGCTGTTCCAGACTGGTCTACTTGTCCTTTCTAGTGTGAATTTCACACCTCAAAAGGTTCTGGATGGGACTCAGGATTCCACCTAAGATCCTATACTCCGGAAAGCCTCCATAAGAGACCTGTTTCACTGGGCAAGTTTTAGAACCCCTTTTAGGTATTCCAATCAGTTATACACTGAAGACAGTCTTACAAGTTTTCTGTAATAATGTTTCCCGACATTCCTTTCTATCCCACTCAAGTGTCTATTTTACAATAGTAGACAAGGGAAAACAATATTCATAAGACAGTCAAGCATCTTAGTATTATTTCCCCTCTTCAAACTATGCCTAAGTTCCTGTATCATAGAGCCCTGTTTTCCCAAGGTTAAGCATGCATCACTATTTACCTCTGTCCAACTTAGCCCATGCAAACCTGTCTCAATGTTCTCCTACCTACCTCATTCTTCCACCTCCTCACCTTTCTTGTATTGCCCTCCCCAACACCCAAAACATGATGTGTCTGCCCTTATCCTGTGCTCTGTCATCGCCTCCCTCCAACTCCCTTGAAGTCCCCCACCCTAACCCCACCATTGTGGTTACCTTATATTCCATTAATTTTTACCTCCATTTAATCCAACTCTTCCTACCACTTAGATCTCTGTTACTCTGTGTTTACCTTCTTTTGCATTTTAATTGCTTTGATCATAGACTGACTTCCCAGATTCTCTGAATTTGTTCTTATAGTTTTATTCTGTTCTCTACTCTTCCGTTTGTCGATTGACTTTCAGGTGATGCTGCCATGTATGTCAGTCTCTA
>NW_006408652.1:2670760-2671847 GCF_000296735.1 Chrysochloris asiatica | reverse complement strand
TCTCTTCTGTGGACTTGTGTGACTCTTCCTGTTCTGGAATGCCAATAATTCTTATGTTATTCCTCTTCATGTTGTCAAACATGAATCTTAGACCTTCCTCACATTTTTTAATCCTTTTTTCTGCTTGTTCTTCTATCTTAGTGGTATTGAGAGATTTATCTTCCAGTTTACTAGTTCTGGCTTCCATCTCTTCAATTCCACTCCTTTGCCCTTTCAGTGTATTGCCCATTTCTGGTATTCTATTATTAATCGTTTGAATCTCTTTCTGTAGGTTTTGAATTGTTTCCAATGCTGTATCTATCTTATTTGATTCTTCCTGTAGTACTTTCCTGACTTCTTCCTTATTTTTCTCAACTCCACTGTAAAGTGTTTTGACACATTATATAATCATTTTTCTGAGTTCCTTCTCAGACATTTCTAAAGCCTGACCTCCTTCCAGTATGGGATGTAGGTCTACCTCCATTGCATTTGTCTCAGTCACTTTATTTCATTTCTGGACATGTGCTGATGTGGTTGTCTGTTTCTCTTTTGGGTGCATATACAGTGGTTAGCTAAGGCCTTAATAATTAGATGGATCTGTGTTTTGGTATTTTTTATGCTTTCTGAATGCCTCCAGGTGGATGTGATTTGGAGATGAGCTTCCCTTTTCAGTCTTCTTCCTGAGAAATCTCAAGATGGCACTGTTGGTTGTAACTCAGGATTTTATTTTTGGCCTGTTTCCTTTTTTGTCTGCCTGTCCTGCTCCACAGCCTCTGTTCAGGCCTTTTTCCTAATGATAAACAGTTCATGGCCTGCAGTGGTCATCTTTCGTGGGCATTTTATTATTATTATTATTTATTTAATGTTTTATTGTAAATTATGTGATAGTTTCCATGGGAGAACATTAGTTTTACATTCATCCTATCATATATCATTTCATTGTCATGGTTACAATCCCCTCCATGCATCATCAACCAACTACAAGCCTATCCCCCAGTTGTCAGCACGCAGCCCCTCTCCCTTTCTGTGTCTAAAATCCCCAGCTGGTCCATCTCTCCAAGTCATCGTCTCTGCCTCCATCTCAGGCATCACTGCTTCTCTGGGTAGG
>NW_006408652.1:2650957-2657826 GCF_000296735.1 Chrysochloris asiatica | reverse complement strand
AATGACATATCACATAAGGGACTCGTTTCTAAAATATATAGGAAAACACTACACATCTACAAAAATAAGACAAATAACCCAATTAAGAAATGGGCACAGGACATGAACAGACACTTCACCAAGGAGGAGATCCAGGCAGCCAACAAACATATGAAGAAATGTTTACGATCACAAGCCATTAGAGAGATGCAAATCAAAACAACAATGAGATATCATCTCACACCAGCAATAACAGCAAAGATTTAAAAAGTTGAGGACAATAAATGATGGAGGGGATGTGTAGAGACTGGAACACTGCTGCACTGCTGGTGGGACTGCACAATGGTCCAACCTCTCTGGAAAGCAATATGGTGCTTTCTCAGAAGGCTGGGAATAGAAATACCATATGATCCAGCAATTGCTATACTTGGTATTTACCCACAAGAAATATGAGCCACAACACGAGAAGATATATGCCCACCAATGTTCATAGCAGCACTATTTACAGTAGCAAAGAGATGGAGACAGCCAAAGTGCCCATCAACTGAAAAATGGATAAAAAACTGTGGTACATACACACAATGGAATATTATGCTACCTTGAAGAATAACAAGGAAGCTGCAAACCACCATTTAACATGAATGAACCTTGAGGGCATTATGTTGAGTGAAATTAGTCAGTCACAAAAAGACTGTAAAAGACTAAGAAAAAGAACCCATACTACAGGGGAGTGGGATGGATTCTTTGCTGGTTGCTGGGATGTTGAGGGTGGGGTGAGGGGAGGGATGGAAAGGTAGAGCACAGGGCAGGGAATAGACACAGGATAGTTAGGGTGCTGGGGAGGGGGAAAATATGCAAAACGGGAGAGGGGAATGGAAGAACACAGCAGAAGGGAGAACAAGCAGGCATGTTCGCATGGACTAAGTGGGACAGGTAAATAATAATGTATACACAACCTTGGAACAACAGGGCTCTGGGGTACATCATGTTCAAAATGGCCAATTACAGTCCATTTCAGCTCACTAATGCCTAAGATATTGATGTTTATGCATTCCATTTCATTTTTGACAACTTTCAATTTTCCCAGATTCATACTTCGTACATTCCATGTTCCAATTTTCAATGGATGTTACAGCTGTTTCTCTTCATTTTGAGTTGTGCCCCATCAGCGTATGAAGGTCCCGCGGTCTTTTCTGCCATGGGTTTTACTCCATTCATGTCATCATGGGCAACTCTACTTTGAGGAGGCAGCTCTTCCCCAGTCATCTTTTGAGTGCCTTCCAATCTGAGGGGCTCGTTTTCCAGCACTGTATCTGACAGTGTTTCTCTGCTGTTCATAAGGTTTTCAATGACTAAATATTTGGAAGTAGTTTGTCACTCCTTTGTCCTAGTCTGTCTTCATCTGGAAACTTATCTGAAACCTGTCCACCATGGGTGACCCTGTTGATATTTAAAAATACCAGTCATAGCTCTCAGAATCACAGCAACTCACAAGCCACCACAGTATGACAAACTGACAGACGAGTGGTAGACATGCATATGAGGTGTTTGAAAATACCATGGCTTGGGTCAGGTATAAAATAGTCCTGAAAGTCACATCTTTGCTCTTGAACATTTGGAAAATATAAATGGGTCAAAATTCCCACTGCCCTCCTCTCAGTCTTGTCTTCTCACTCCTTCTTGCTTCGTCTTTCCTGAAAGAAACCCTGATACTTAATCTCATCCTTAAGTAAATGAGAAAGAGCAAAAGTGTGGAAGAAAAATCTCTGTCCAAGCATTTTTTTACAGAATGCTTTTCCCATCATGAAAGTATCTGGAGTTCAAGGTAATTTAGGAGAAAATGCATAATGACATTTCATAAATGTATTATTAAGTGAGCTTGCATCAGAACCATCAAATAAAAAAACAACAACAATTATTGTGGCATCTTCAACACAGGTCAGAGAGGGGGGCTGGTGCAGAAATTCCTTTGTAGTTAGGATAAAGACAGAATCACTTCAATTTTTAACCAACTAAAAATAAAAGGCTATGGTTATGGAAAAATGTTCCCAATTGACAATTTACTTTTTCTGATTATAAATGTAGTACATGCTAAAACAAAAAAAGGAAATTGAAATCCAGACAAATACAAAGAAGAAAATGACGTTTTCCCATAACTGCACGTCCTAAACATAAGTTGTCCTTAATATCTTGATTCTAACCACTTCTCTGTGACTTTTTAGTACCGTAGTAGTGTGTGTGTGCTGCGATGCTGGAAGATATGCCACTGGTATTTCAAATACCAGGAGTGATACTCATGATTTTAGTTGATTTTCTAGACTATGACTAGAATAAAGGCCTGTTGATTTACTAACAACTCAACCTGGCCAAATGGAAACCTTATGGATCATAACAGAACATCATCTAATACAATTGCTTTACACATGCCATCAGGATTTATCAATCTCTGGAAGAGAACACTGTTTAAGTAAAGGGCCAATGAAGGCAAGGGAGAGCCTTTTGTGAGATTGATCACCCCAATAGTCACAATGTTGGATGCAAGACTGGACAATGTTTTATTCTGTTATACTTAGGGTCACCAGAATTGGAAGTATACATGATGACACCTCTCTACTATCTGTATCTCTCTCTCTCTCTCTCTCTCTCTCTCTTTCTCTCTCTCTCTCTGTAGCATTTTGCTTTATACTCTGTAGTGCTTTGACTATGCATGTGTCTTTCTTAGCTATTCTAGATTATTCCATATTTATTGCCATACATTTTTCAATTAATATTTTATGATACACCTGTTCTTAATATGGCCAACTTTTTGTGATGAGATTGTTTCTTAACTCTTTTCCTTTAAGAGAATTGAGAGATTCAGAAATCCTAAGAGTTGTCCAAAAATAAAACAATTTCATGCTCAAAGTCTCTGCATATTATTTGCAAAGAGAAGCAATTAAGTCTTCCTGGAGTATCATAGGCATTGAGTAAGCTGCAGCTGTCAACTGCTAATCATATTAGACAGAAGTTAATTTCGAGGTAACTTGCCCTCTAGCACCCCACATGTCAGGCAGCACAGTGGATCCTTTATTTACAGTGACATGTAAGTGGGCAATACCAAGTTTAAAGAATAATATGCATTCCAGCTCTGCCATCCCCAAATGACTGCAAAGCTTTATTGGGAATGACAGAATTCTTGAATGTTATGATCATAGAGTATATTGTTAGAAATTGTCTTCCTCTACAAGTTTCTGGTTGTGGTGCCATGCCGTTTTTCTTCTGGACTTGAATTTGATTGGATTCTACTTGTAACCACTAAGAAATATTTTATTTTTAATTCATTAAAAAGATGCAGAAAATATTTTCTCAAGAGGTAGATTACAGTAAATAGCATAACTGAGTCAGAATAAAAAAATACTGTATATTAAATAAATATGCTAAAAATTTTTAAAGTTTTAGTTGTTTATTGAATGATCATTTACATGGGAGAACATTAGTTTTACACTCATCCTCTTGTATTTCATTCCATTGCAATGATTACAATCTCCTCCATGCATCATCATTCAACCACATTTGCTTCTCTTCCCTCTGTTTTTGTTTTTCTTTTTGTTTTGCATGTATACAAAAGCACTCAGGAATATCTAATCATTTAAACAGCCAAAGGGCACATTATGCAAGCCTGCCTCCTGGCTGCCAGCACACAACCTTTCTCTTTCCATGAGTCTAGATTCCTCAGCTGCTCTATCTCTCCATATCCTCATCTGTGCTTCCATCTCTGTTGTTACTTCTTCTCTGAATGTTGTTGTTGTTGTTAAGTGCCGTAGAGTCAGTTCTGACCCATAGCAACCATGAACAGGGTTTCCGAGGCTGTAAATCCTTACAGGAGCAGAAAGCCTCATCTTTCTCCCGCGGAGCAGCTGGTAGTTTCGAACTGCTGACCTTGCGGTTCACAGCCCGATTCGTATAGGGTCCCACATTCCACTTGTGCACTTCTCCCTTGATGGTCCTAGGGTCCTCTGTTCCTGGACTATATGCAAATACTTTTAAAAGAATGATTGTATTACAAAATACTGGCTATATCACACATTTCTTGATGCTTAATTGTTGTACAAGGTAGACTAAGGGTAGAGTTTTCTACTCCAATAATGCTCATACAGATCAGTGAAGAATTGATGTATTTGGATTATGGTGTTGGCTAAGAATTTTGAACATACCATGAACTGCTAGAATAGAAGAATTAACAGTTGTGTTTTGAAAGAAGTAACAAAATAGAATGTTCTTTAAAAGGGAGGATGGTGTGACTTTGTCTTGTGTGCTTTGGATATGTTATCAGGAAGGGTCAATTTCTGGAGAAAGACATCATGCTTGGTAAAGAAAAGTGTCAGCAAAAAAGAGGAAGTCCCTTTATTAGATGGGTTGACACTGTGGCTGCAACAATGGGCTCAAACAGCAATGATTGTGAGGATGTTGTACATAGGGTTTTTATGAGTTAGAACTGACTCGAGGGCATCTTGTGTGGCACTGTACAATAAGCAATGGGCTGCTAACAACAAGGTTGGCAGTTCAAACCCACCAGTATCTCCTTGGAAACCCATTAGAGGGTTGCTATGTATCAGAACTAACTCAATGGCATTTAACAAAAACAAGGTCAGAGAAGGAACCCATATGGCATAGTAGTTAAAGCGCTTAACTGCTAACCAAAAACAATGGAGGTTTAAACCCACCAGATGCTCCAACGAAGACTGATGTGGCAGTCTAGTTCTGTAAAGATTTACAACCTTTGAGATAAGAAAATCTCCTCTGCAAAAAGTGCAGAAAAAGCAGAGAAGGAGTGTCTGCGGAACAGCAGCAGAGTTTTGGATCTTGTACAAGGCTCCGGGATCCAGTTTCCCACACCCACCTGTGGAAAAAAATCTGCCTTGGAAGCAAAAGATGGCAATTTCTGAATTGATCTGGACAGCCTGGACTGAGGTCGGAGGACATGGCCACAGCCAAGTGGAGGCAGTGACTCAGCACTAGAAGCTGTGGAGCTGCATGTCTGGAGGGAGAGGTGTGACCAATTTTTCATCTTTCACATTTCATTTTTCACACATATTTCCTCTTCACTCTGATTGCACCCTCTCTGCCCAGCATAGATGACTTCAGGCGGGCAGGAGCACACCCCCAAAAGGGTCCAGCGTTGTACCCACTGTTTTCCCACAGCAGAGAGAGGAATCCAGCAGGCTGCTTCTTATGACTTCTGCATCTAGGACCAGGCCACAAAGTTGACCTGGGCAGGACCCTTTATCCCTGCCTGCACAGCAAAGGCCACTGCACAGTCAGCAACAATTTTATATTTGCTTTTGATTGGTGGTTTCTGTCTCTGCTTTTATATTTTTTCTGTCTTTAGTCCTTTTGGCCTCACTATTTACCAGAGATGGGAGCTTCCTCCCCCTACCTTGCCAAAGAAGAAACAGCAACTGTGCTCATATAGCCAAGCTACAAGCATATCTTGTAATATCCATCATCTGGGCAAGAACCAATACCAGCTGCTAGGTATTACACGTGAAAAGGGAAGCCTATTTCCAGATCATACCCACCAAGAAACACCCAGTAAGATTCAAAACAAAGCAACATACATCCATTTAAACATTAAAACCAACATAACTACTAAAAATGTCCAAGAAAACACACAGATCTCAACACATGTCCAAAAAGAGAAACGAGTAACTGAGACAAATGAGCTGGAAGCAGACATAGACTTTCCAGTAGAAGAGCAGACTGGATTTGCCTGAGAAGGAATTCAGAAGAATAATATGGAAACAAATTCAAATACTCCAAAAGGGGGTGGAAGTAAATAAGGAAGAAGTCAGGAAAATGCTACAGGAGCAATCAAACAAGGTAGATACAGCATTGGAAACTATTCAAAGCCTGCAAAAAGTCCAGATGATTAATAATAAAATATTAGAAATGGACGACAATACACTGAAAGGGCAAAGGAGTAGAATTGAAGAGATGGAAGCCAGAACAAGCAATCTGGAAGACAAATCTCTCAATACTGCTAAGATAAAAGAGCAAGCAGAAAACAGGATTAAAAAATCTGAAGAGAATCTATGATTCATGCTGGATAGCATGAAGAGGAATAATTTAAGAATTATTGGCATTCTAGAACAGGAAGAATCACAGAATTCCACAGAAGAGATAGTTGAAGGTCTGCTGGAAGAAATTTTCCCTAACATGAAGGAGGAGAAGATAACATTCATGAAGCTGAATAAACCCCAGGAAGGATAGACCCCAAAAGAAAATCACCGAGACATATCATAATCAAGCTCTCCAAAATCAAACACAAGGAGATAATCCTAAAAGCAGCAAGGGACAAAAGTGTTACCTACAAAGGCAAGCAAATCAGATTAATCTCTGACTATTCAGCAGAAACCATTCAGGCAAGAAGGCAATGGGGAGACATATAAAACCCTAGAAAAAACAAACTGCCAACCAGGAATCATCTGTCCAATAAACTGTCAATCAAATAGATGGTGCATTAAAAACATTCCAGGATAAACAGAAGTTAAGAAATTTGGTCAAAGCCAATCCAGCACTTCAGAACATCCTAAAGGGAGTTCTTTGGAATGAAAACCATCAAAAACAGACAACAACCAGTGATTGACAGATGTGGCAATACCACCTGAAACTCAGTCAACAGATAGCAGAGTTAATAACAGAACAAAATTACAGCAAGGAATTCAGAGGACCTGTGATGCCAACCAAATATCAAAATATTAACAATGTCAAAGAAGGGAAAAATACAGGAACAGAGATCCAGGTTGTGAGGAGGCCAAATAGATTGCAGGATACAATAGACTGTCTTGAACGCAGGGAAAACTTAATAGACTATAGGGTAACCCCAAAGAAAATGAATACTTCACAACTTA
>NW_006408652.1:2649443-2650327 GCF_000296735.1 Chrysochloris asiatica | reverse complement strand
TGAATTCAGAAAGTTCCTAGAAACAAACGAGAATGAAAACACAACATACCAAAATCTTTGGGACACAGCAAAAGTGGTGCTGAGAGGACAATTTATTGTGATAAATGCACACATCTGTAAAGAAAAAAGAACCAAAATTAACACAGTAACACAGCACTTCCAACAGTTAGAAACAGACCAACAGAGGGAACCTACAATCACCAAAAGAAAAGAAATAATAAAGATAAGAGCAGAAATAAATAAGATAGAAAACAGTAAATTTATAGAAAGAATCAACAGGGTGAGAAGCTGGTTCTTTGAAAAGATTAATAAAATCTAACAAAAGTAAAGAGGGAGAAGACACAAATAACATGCATTAGAGACCACGTGGGCAATATCATAATGGAACCAAAGGCAATCAAAAGGATAATAACAGAATGCTATGAAGCATTGTATCACAACAAATTCAAAAACTAAGAAGAGATGGATAAAGTTTTAGAAACACGACCTACCTGAACTCATACAGACTGAAGTAGAAGACTTGAGCAGACACATAACAAAAGAAGAAACTGATCAGGTCATCAAAAACTCCCAACCAAAAGAAGTCCATGTCCAGTTGGCTTCACTGGTGAGTTCTATCAAACATTCAGGGAAGAGCAGTCAACAATTATACTCAAATTATTCCAGAATATAAAGGAGGATGGAAAACTTCCTAATACATTTTTTGAAGCAAGCATAATCCTCATACCAAAACCAGGGAAGGACATCCCTAAGAAAGAAAATTATAGATCATTATCCATCATGAACATAGACGCAAAAATTCTCAATAAAACCTTAGCCAACAGAATCCAGAAGCACATCAAAAATAAATAATACATTGTGACCAAGTGGGATTCATATCCGGG
>NW_006408652.1:2632925-2637986 GCF_000296735.1 Chrysochloris asiatica | reverse complement strand
GGGAGGGAGAGGAAGGTGGAACACGGGGCAAGGAATAGACACAGGGTGGGGGGCAATACACAAGAAGGAGGAGGGGAATGGAAGAACAAAGCAGATGGGAAAACAATTAAGCAGCTTTGCATGGGCTAAGTCAGACAGAGGTAACTAATGATGTATGCACAACCGTGGAACAACAGGGTTCTGAAATTGAGACATGGTTGGAATGGGAAAAAGGGGAGAAATAATGTTAAGATGCCTGGCTGCCTCTGAATGTTGGTTTCTGTGGCCTAACATTATAAAATAGACATTTGAGGGGGAGAGAAAGGAATAGCCAGAAATATCACCATGGAAAGCTTATAATTCTGTCTTCTGCCTATAACTGATTGGAATACCTAAAATGGGGCTACAATGTCCCCAATAAAGGAGGCTTCCTGGGGAGCCTATGCATTACATAAGACAATAGGTGGAATCCTGAAACACATCCAGAATCTTCTGAGGTGGGAAATTTCCACTTGAAAGGACAAGCAGAGCAGCCTGGAGCAGCTAGAAGAACAGAAGATACTTCTTGAAAGAAAGACCAACACAAAAAATACAAACAATATAGTTAGTCTGATTGGTTACTACCAGAATAAGCAAGTTGCTCACCCGGGAGACATCAAAGCAAGTGGTCGGGTCCCCTCAGGGCAAACCCCCTTCCAAGACTAAGCCTCAATGGGAATATATGCTCTTATTGGTGACCACGTTTGTCACCTGTAATGGGAAGTGATGGAAAAACAGCAATGAAGCTGCGAGCTAAGCCCTACAATGTTCAGTAGACTCTTGTGAACCTGGGTGGAGACCTGGTCAGCCAGCAGTGTGGCAAGACCTGGGAACTCTTCAGCCCAGAGTCAGTGATACAGCTACAGAGGACCAGAGTGGAGAGTGAAGTGTCCAGCTGATAAGAAGAGAGGGCATATGCACAACAACATGCACACTTACAGATAATTCCGCCTTGACCTGGCTTCAATGACTGGATGATTAGAGCTCAGCTAGAAGAAGAAAGAAGAGGAAAAAAAGAGTAATCTGATACAATTTGATGAACTTGACCTACACCTATGGATGCAGTAGCTCAAAGGAGGGAACAAATCTTTAGAGCAAGGATCATTCCTACCCCCTCCATACACAGAGTAGACTGAGATGGGCAACTTGGACATTGACTACTCAAAATGGGGGGAGGGGCTACACAGGCAAGAAATGACTGGCTTACAAGCTTTCAAGAGGGAGACTAGATCCAGAGGGCTCGAAGGATGGGAGAATCTCCACTGAGTAGTATCCAATCTGTCTGGGCAGGGCTGATGAAAGTGATGTGGATAGATCTCTTGTGATACAACAGTGAATAATTGTTATCAGGACTGATAGTGAGGGTTGGAAATGTAAAGTTAGACATTTTGTAGCAAAAGGTGGGGAGTGATTGACTTTGCAGTGTAGGACAGGAGGTCCCTGGGACCATCAAGGGAAAAGAGCAGAGAAGCAGTGACGCCAGAGATGGAGGCAGAGACAATGATGTGGAGAGATGGAGCAGATGGGGACTTAAGACCCAGAAAGTGAGAGGGGCTGTGTGCTGACGACCAGGGGACAGGCTTGCAGGGTATAAGCTTTGATTGGATGATGATGCATGGAGGGGATTGTAACCATGGCAATGAAATGATATATGATAGGATGAATGTAAAGCTAATGTTCTCCCATTTTAACTATCACATCATTCACAATAAAACATTTTTAAAAAATTATAAAATTTGCACTAGGTAAATCTGCTGCAAAAGATCTCTTTAAATTGTTCCCAAGAGAAAGATGCCAATTTGAGGACTAAGGTGTGCCTGACCCAAGTCATAGTATTTTCAGTAGCTTCATATGCATGTTAAAGTTAGACAATGAATAAGGAAGACTATATAAGAATTGATGCATTTGTGTTATGGTGCTGGAGAAGTAAATAGTAAAAGTACCATGGACTGCCAGAAGAATATACAAATTTGTGTTGGAAGAAGTACTACCAGATTTTTCTTTTTTTTTTAAGCCAGGATGGCAAGACTTTGTCTCTCATACTTCAGAGATGTTATCTAAAGGGACCAGTCTCTGAAAAAGGACATCATGCCTGGTAACGTGGAGGGTAAGTGAAAAAGAGAAAGATTCCCAGTGAGATTCATAGGCACAATGATAGCAGCAATAGGCTCTTGCTCATCAACGATTGTGAGGATTATGCTGGACCAGGCAGTGTTTCATTCTGTTGTACATAAGGTCAATAACGAATGGGAACCAACTTGACAGTACCTAACAACAAAAACAACATATGCTTAATAAAATAATCCAAGAAACTGAACTTTATGAAGAAGAACACAGCATCAGACTTAAACAAAGACTCATTAAGAACTGGTGATATGCAGATGACACAACTTTGCTTGCTGAAAGTGAGGAAGACTTGAAACTCTTAATGGTGAAGATTATTGAAGTATGTATTACACTTCAACATAAAGAAAACAAAAGTTCCCACAACTGGACCAATAAACATGATAATGTTTATTGATATATGGATAAATGTCATGATAAATGGAGAGAATATTGAACTTTCAATGAATTCCTTTTACATGGATCCACAATAAATAAGCATGGAAACAACACTCAAGAAATCAAATGACATACTGCATTGTGTAAATTTGCTACAAAAAGTTGTCTTAAAATTATTGCTTTTAGGATAAAGGTGATCCTGGACCAAGCCATGGTATTTTCAAGAGTCTCATATAAGCGTGAAAGCTGGATAATGAATGAGAAGCGTAAAGAAGGATCAATGCATTTGAATTGCAGTGTTGGTGAAGAATATTGAATATGCCATGGACTGCCAAAAGAATGAACAAATCTCTGTTTGAAGAAATAGAGCCAGAATGCTCCTTAGTAACGAGTATCTGGGTGAGCAAAGAACAGGAATACCATCAGTGAAGTGGATTGATATAATGGCTGAAATAATGGACTCAAATGTGACAATGATTGTGAGAATGGTGCTAGACCTAGCAGTGTTTCATTCACTATGAATCAGAACCAACCCATTAGTTCCTAACAGCAGCAATAACTACCACAACTGAAATTACCTGGGATAATGTAAGACACATATTAAGTGTTCAATATAGATTTGATAAATGAAATTTTAATTTCACAGTTAACATCTTGAAAAACAGTGTTTTTCATTTCCTCACCCTTATTGGAAATAAGAAATAAGCAGCTGTCTTTATTCTTTTCCCAACAATATTGTGAATGTGCTGAAATATTTTCCTAAGAGGCCACCCTGTGCTATTGTAAATACTGTTGGGTTTAAGGATCTATAATAAACATGGAGAAAATGAATTGGTATTGTTTAGGATCAAGTAGACATGTAGGCTTGATAGTTTAAAGGCAGAAGAAGGGGGGAAAATGCTTGAACTAGGAATAATAACATATGCACTTTTGAACTAATAACCTTTTGAAATATTATCTAATAACACAACCTTCCATTTTTTATCCTTAACCATTAAATAAAGGAAAAAACACAGAAAGATTTATGTATATGTGTATGTGTGGCCATAAGTCAAGAGCTCTAAGGTTTCTCTTGTCCTTAATGTTTTATCTTATTCATACAATCGTTCTTTCTCTTCTCTCTAGTATCTTCTTGGTGACATTAACAATTCCAACAACATTGAATCTCTGAGGCAAGGTTATTTATTTTACATTTTATAATCATCTCCTGCAGTTTGTCCCTTCTCTTTATCCCCATCTACTTTCTGTGTTTCCAATAAATAATAAATGCCTAGGAGTGAGGACGTGGTGCTCTTGCCAAAATCTGTTTGGAATTTAACAGCACAAACATAGTGATGTCGACTTGACACAATGCATTAACTATGACTGTCCATCATTTTTCAATACTTGTTTCTTTTCACTATTTTGGTAGCATTCCATAGCAAAAGGTTGACAAAGCCTATGTGGCTGGGATTTCTTTCAGAGGTGCATCAAAATAGCAAACAACTTTCCTTTCCCGTTAAGCTAGTGAATATATGAGATTCACAATTGTGTCCCCCAAAAGGGACTATTTGAACTTTATTTCACATAGCCTCCTTGCTCCTTGTGTGAAAAGATTTAGTACCACTGTAGTAGGCAAACAAAGACATCTATTCAGTTTTTACCAATTGATCATCCAGCATGTTTTGATAAATCACTGCCACCTATGTGTCATGGAAATACTGAATGCTGAATATGTTTAAGCTAGTAAATAATTCACCAAAATATATTTTGTATGTTAATGTTAATGTGAATTTTGAGCATGCTCTAACCATTGTACAATTATTTGTTCTTTTTCATGTTTTACAACTTGTCTCCATGTGATGCTTTATTGTCAAAAAGACTCATATAAGTTTTAAAACTGCTTGGTTTTTTTTTTTTTTTTTTTTTTTTTTGTCTTAAGAAAGGTAAAATTACTTAAAGATACAAATTTAAGCTCTCAGATTACCAAATCCATATCAAGAAATTTAGTACCATTCATGTTTTAAATCACTAGTAATTATCTTCAGTATCACAATACTGATGTCCAAACCCAAGACTCTAAGATAATAGATACAATTAAGGAAGATTAGAGCCCACTTGGGCCTTATTAAGTACTCTTGAGTCAGTTCTGAGTTGGTTTCTAAGTTGCTGCTCATGGGTTTGAACTGCTAGCCTTGTGGTTTGCAGTCCAGTGCTGATCCTACAGCACCACACATCTTTGAGTAGGTATATTTAATTAAAAAAAAAAAAGTAAATTCAACATACTGCAGAAAAAGTTGGGTCACTATTATTCTGAAAATCATTAAGGCCCTTTGTGATTGTGACTTTCAAATAAGCTTCTCCACACCACTGCCCACCCTCCCCCTCCCCCCCCCAAAAAATCTGGTATTTTCAAATGACATGCAAGTGTCTTTTATATGTTTTATTGGGAATTATGTGACAGTTTACATGGGAGAACATTAACTTTACATTCACCCTATGATATATTGTTTCATTGCCATGGTGACAGTCCCCTTCAAGGCATCATCAATCCTGCAAGCC
>NW_006408652.1:2628127-2632100 GCF_000296735.1 Chrysochloris asiatica | reverse complement strand
TCCCCATTTTGGGTAGCCAATGTCCAAGTTGCCCATCCCTGTCTACTCTGTGTATGGAGGGGGTGGGAATGATCCTTGCTGTAAAGATTTGTTCCTCTTTCGAGCTACTGCATCCATAGGTGTAGGTCAAGTTCATCAAACTGTATCAGATTACTCTTTTTATCCTCTTCTTTCTTCTTCTGGTTGAGCTCTAATTATCTGCAAGTGTGGGTGTTCTTCTGCATATGCCCTCTCTTCTTATCAGATGGATGATTCACTCTCCACTCTAGTCCTCTGTGGCTATGTCACTTACTGTGGAATGAAGAGTCCCCAGGTCTTGCCACACTGCTAATTTCACTCAACATAATGTCCTCAAGGTTCATCCATGTTAAGCGGTGGCTTGCAGCTTCCTTGTTATTTTTCAAGGTAGCATAGCATTCCATTGTGTGTATGTACCACAGTTTGTTATCCATTCTTCAGTTGATCTTTGCTGTCATTGTTGGTGTGAGATGATATTTCATTGTTGTTTTGATTTGCATCTCACTAATGGCTAGTGATCGTGAACATTTCTTCATATGTTTGTTGGCTGCCCGGATCTCTTCCTTGGTGAAGTGTCTGTTCATGTCCTGTGCCCATTTTTTAATTGGGTTATTTGTCTTTTTCTTGTAGAGGTGTTGTAGTTTCCTATATATTTTAGAAATGAGTCCCTTGTATGATGTGTCATTGCAAAATAGTTTTTTCCATTCTGTGGGTTCCCTTTTTACTTTTCTCGTGAAGTCTTTTGATGCACATAAGTTTTTAATTTTTAGTATGTCCCACTCATCAACTTTGTCTACTTTTGTTTATGTGGTTTTCAAAATGTTTTGTATTCTTTGTATTCCCTGAATTAGTGCCCTCACATTTGTCCCTATTTTTTCATTGATGGCCTTCATAATTCTGGGATTCACATTTAGGTCTTTAATCCATGTTGAGTTGGTTTTTGTATAAGGTTCTGCCAACACCATCTATTGAAGAGACTATCACCTCCCCATGCGATATATTTAGGTGTTTTGTCAAAAATCAATTGGCTGTATGTAGATGGGTTAATTTCTGGATTCTTCATTCTGTTCCATTGATCTATGTGTCTTTCATTGTACCAGTACCAAGCTGTTTTGACCACTGTAGCCATGTAGTAAAATTTGAAGTTCGGGAGTGAGAGGCCACCAACCTTATTCTTCTTCTTAAGCAGTGCTTTGCTTATGCTGGGTCTCTTTCTTTTCCATATAAAGTTTGTAATTGTTTTTTCATCTCTTTGAAGAATGTCGTTGGGATTTGGATTGGGATTGCATTATATGTATAAATTGCTTTGTGCAGTATTGACACTTTCACAGTATTAGGTCTTCCTATCCAGGAGCATGGTACATTCTACCATTTTTGTAAGTCTCTTTTGGTTTCTTGTAGTAGTGTTTTGTAGTTTTCTTTGTATAAGTCCTTTGTTTCTCTGGTTACATTTAGTCCTAGATATTTCATCCTTTGGGTGGTGATTGTAAATCATATTGCTTTCCTAATGTCCTTTTCAATGATGTCATTTTTGGTATAGAGGAATCTAACTGATTTTTGTATGTTGATCTTATATCCTGCCACTTTGCTGAATCTTCCAGTGAGGTCTAGTAGGTTTTTTACTGAGTCTTTGGAGTTTTGTATGTATAAGATCATTTTGTATGCAAATAGGGAGAGTTTTACTTCCTCTTTGCCAAGTTGTATGCCTTTAATTTTCCTGTCTTGCTGTATGGCTCTTGCTAAGACTTCCAGCCCAACATTGAATAGGAGTGGTGTCAAAAGGCATCCTTGTCTGGTTCCTCTTCGCAGAGGGAAGTCTTTCAGTCTCTCTCCTTTGAGAGTAATGTAGACTGTTGGTTTTGTATATATGCTCTTGTCCTTTAAAGTGGAAATTTCCCACCTCTGAAGATTCTGGATGGAGTTCAGGATTCCATCTATGGTCTTATGTAATACAGAGGCTTCACAGGAAGCCTCCTTAACTGGGCACGTTGTAGCCCCATTTTAGGTATTCCAGTTATAGGCAGAAGATGGACTTACAAGCTTACTATGGTGATAATTCTGCTATGCCTTTCTCTCCCCCTCAAGTGTCTATTTTATAATGATATGCCAGGGGAACCAAGATTCAAAAGACAGCCAAGCATCATAACATTATTTTCCCCCTTTCTCCCAATCTAACCATGTCTCAATCCCTGTATCCCAGAGCCCTCTTGTTCCAAGGATGTGCATACATCATTATTTACCTCTGTCCCACTTAGCCCATGCAAAGCTGCCTAATTGATTTCCCATCTACTTTGTTTTTCCATTCTCCTCCACCTTCGTGTAAATTGCTCCCCTCCTTAGCACCCAAACTTTCCTGTGTCTATCCCCTATCCTGTGCTCCACCTTCCCCTCCCTCCCCTCCCCCCCCTCCCCACAGCCCAGCAACCAGCAAAGAATCCACCCTCCCCCCCCCTTTAGTATGGGTTTCTTCTTAGTCTTTTACAGTATTTGTCCTATGCAGTATTTCTACTTTTGTGATTCACTAATTTCATTCAACATAATGTCCTCAAGCTTCTTCCATGTTATGCAGTGGCTTGCAGCTTCCTTGTTATTCTTCAAGGTAGCATAATATTCCATTGTGTGAATGTACCACAGTTTGTTTATCTATTCTTCAGTAGATTGGCACTTAGGCTGTCTCCATCTTTTTGCTATTGTAAATAGTGCTGGTATGAATATTGGAGTGCATATCTCTACTCATGTTAAGATTCGTATTTCTTGTGGGTAAAAACCAAGAAGAGGAATTGCTGGATCATAAGGTATTTCTATTTCCCACCTTCTGAGGAAGCATCATATTGCTTTCCAGAGAGGTTGGATCACTTTGCAATCCCACCAGCAATGTAGGAGCGTCCCAGTCTCTCCATATCGCCACCAGCATTTATTGTCCTCTAATTTTTTATCTTTGCTGTTATTGCTGGTGTGGGATCACATCTCATTGTTTAGATTTCCGTCTCTCTAGTCGCTAGTGATTGTGAACATTTCTTCATATGTTTGTTGGCTGACTGGATCTCCTCCTTGGTGAAGTGTCTGTTCATGTCTTATGCCCATTTTTAAATTGGGTTATTTGTCTTTTTCTTTTAGAGGTTTTGTTGTTTCCTATATATTTTAGAAATTAGTCCCTTGTCTGATGTGTCATTACAGAAGATTTTTTTCCCATTCTGTGAGTTCCCTTTTTATTTTTCTGGTGAATTCTTTTGATGCACATAAGTTTTTAATCTTTAGTATGTCCCAATCATCTGTTTTGTATACTTTTGTTTATGTTGTTTCCAAATGTTTGGTAATCTGTGTATTTCCTGAATTAGTGTGCTCACTAATTCAGGAAATGCACAGGAAATACACTAATAGAAAAATCCCTTAGCTTCTGTTTATCCTGGAGTGTTTTGAAGACACAGTTGTATTTTATTGATAGCTTTTCTGGATACAGGATTCTTGGTTGGCAGGTTTTTTTTAGGGTTTTATAGATGTCTCCCCATTGTCTTCTTGCTTGCATGGATTCTGCTGAGAGATCTGATGTTAATCTGATTTGCTTGCCTTTGTATGTAACACTTCTGGTTTTCCTAGCTGCTTTCAGGAGTGTCTCCCTATCTTTGATTTTAGACAGCTTGATTATGTTATGTTTCGGTAAGTTTCTTTTGGGGTCTCTCCTTTCTGGGATTCGTTGAGCTTCTTGAATATTATCTTTTTCACTTTTCAGGATGTTAGAGAAATTTTCTTCCTGCAGCTCTTCAACTATTTCCTCTGTGGACTTGTTTGATTCTTCTTTTTCTGGAATGCCAATAATTCTTAAGTTATTCCTCTTCATGTTGTCCAACATGAATCTTAGACCTTCTACAGGTTTTTTTGTCCTTTTTTCTCTTTGCTCTTCTATCTTAGTGATATTGAGAGATTTGTCTTCCAGCTCACTGGTTCTACCTTCCAT
>NW_006408652.1:2615789-2627247 GCF_000296735.1 Chrysochloris asiatica | reverse complement strand
TTTAATGCCCTCTTTCAGATTCTTGCCTTCAAAACTGCCTGAGAGATTTCAAGATGCCACTCTTGTTTGTTATGCTGTACCTCAGGATTTAATTTAATTTTTGGCCTGTTTTGTTTTTAAATTCTCTTTACCTCTCCACACCCCTTGTTTTGGACTTTTCTGTATTTAAAAAAATGTGATTCAGGGCCAGCTCTTGGTTGAGAATATCTGTATGCATGTGTGGCTGATGAGCCCACCATTGGTGAGGGTGGGGGAGTCCACTCACTCAAGTACCCTCTCTAGTCATCATAATGGAGGTGCTTAAACAGTGGGGGGGGGGCAATGAACAGATATCAGAAAAAAGAAAATCAAAACAAAGCAAAACCGACAAAGTGTATTGTCCACTTTTGCTCCAAGGTTCCTGTGGCATTTTTCCTTGGTGTGTCTTCTCCCCCGCTTGGTTTTACCGTTTGGTCTCACCCAAGTTGTCTGCTCCAGGCCTCTGAGCTCAGCAGATTAAAAAGTACACAATGTCTTACTTTCATTCCAAGTTCCAGTAGCTATAAGTCTTCAAACTTTTTAAATGTTCCTACCTATGTGGTTCTGAGTTTTGAAATTTTGCCCTGAATCTGCTTTGCCTGGTATTCTGTGGTATTGGTGATGGTGAATCTCACTGCACCTACACCCTAGCAGCCATCAAGCCCTGCCTCCTAGGTCGCAAGTGTCTTTTAAGAGAAACTAAGCAGATGGAGAAAGTTGTAGGAAATTGCAGATTTATGGCCAGTCTTGATATTGTTCAAATTAGTTGTAAAATATTATAAATTTGAGAAGCCACCAATGTAGTTAGAGGGGAAACATGTATTGGGCCTAGATTTGAATATACAGTATTGTTGTTGTTGTTAAGTGCCATGGAGTCAATTCTAACTCCTAGTGACCCTGTATAGTGTTTCTGAGAAGTGGTTGGTAAGTTTGAACCTCCAGCCTTGCAATTCAAACCAACCTTGAGTCCAGAAATAAACAGTTCATTCACCCCATAGTAAAACTCAAGACCTGTCTTCATCCAATAGGAACCATCTTAATGGTAGATGGATGGAATATTGTCTATAGAGTATGTTTAGTGATAAGTGTAGTCCTAGGACTGAGGTCCTTAAAGCATTGTGGGAATTTTGTAGTCAGTGATACATAACTTGGAATACAGGATGGAGACAGATGAATATATAGACAGATAGATAGACATAGTTAGCACAAGGATTAATTGGGTTCTCCTTGCCCTATATGATCATTTCAGGATAGACTTGTACTGCTTTCCAGAACCAAGTGAAAGACCCATGATTTTCTCAAGTTTTCTGTAACTAATTTCATATGATTTCCTCTGGCTTTGTATCCCTATTTGCTGAATTGTTTCAGCATCTAGATCATCTCAGTGTACCCCTTGTGCTTCCTTTAATCTGCATTGGGATGTCCACGATGTGAAATTTAGCCCTGTAATTTCCACACCAGACCTTTGTGTGTGCGACTGAGTTTCCCAGATGCCTGTGGAAGTCATGGAGTGTTTACACTGTAACACAGCAAATGACCTAAAACTCAGTGTTTAAACATCCCTGTTCTGAAAATGCCTTCAGCCACGCTCCTTCTAATTTAGGTGATTTTTCACCATCTTTTATGCAAGTCCCTGAAAGGTGACAAGTAGGGTCATTTCCTCCCCTCCCCCACACCAGATAAATGACAGTACTCCTCCTTGCAGTGGTACACAGCAGGACAGGCCTCAGCAGCTCCCCATGTGTACACTAGAGGAGGCAATTAAAAACAGCCTGTAGCAGCTAGCTTTCTGGAAAGGATGTGATGGCATTCTTTACAGCTATTTCATATAGCTATTTCATAAGGGAAAATTGCTTTGACATATATGTTTTTTGCTTGTGTTTGTCCAAGAATTCAACCCTTTCATAAATCGTTGTGTGTATGTATGTGTGCTTATAAGATACAACTCATTAAAACTGAAGCAAAGCAGCATAAATAACTAATGCAGTTAAGATTAAAAAGTCAGCATCTTTGCTTTTTTTTTCCTTTCCTTTTATGATTAGACAAGCTAGACATTTTCTAGTCTATTGTATTTTTCTAGTCAGACAGTCGCCTGTCTGTCGTGCTGTGGTGGTTTGAGTTGCTGTGATTCTGAGGGCTATGCCACCCGTGTTTTAAATAACCAGCAGGGTCACCCATGGTGGACAGGTTTCAGATGAGCTACAAAACAAAGACAGACTAGGAAGAAAGAGCGCCAAACTACTTCCGAATCGCTAGTCACTGAAAACTCTATGAAAAAGAAGTACAATCAGAGTGCTCCTTGGAGGCCAGGATGGCTAAGCTTCGTCTCTCATACTTTGGACATATTGTCCGGAGAAAACAGTTGCTGGAGAAGGATGTCATGCTGGGTAAGGTGGAGGGTCAGAGAAAAAGAGGAAGACCCCTAACGAGATGGATTGCCCAGGTGGCATCATTGATGGACTCAAGTGTGGCAGCGGTAGTGAGATTGGCCCAGGATCGGACATTGTTTCGTTCTGCTGTGCATGGGGTCGCTATGAGTCGGTTCTGACTCGATGGCACCTGACAACAACATTGTGTTTTGAAATAAATAATTTTTACAAACATTTATTAATTTTTGACTTTTCTGTTTTCATATTCATTAATTTTGCTTTTTATTTTATTAATCACTGTCCTATTCTTCTCTTAGATTTATTTTACTTTTTACTAACTTACATTAAATGTTTGCTTATTTTACTTCACATTTTTAGTTACTAACAAAAATATTATCAGGAGCTCTGGTAGCGTAGTGATTATGGGTTGGGCTGCTAATCTCAAGGTCAGCAGTTTGAAACTACTAGCAGTTCCACAGGATAAAAGACAAGGCTTTTTGCTTCCTTAAAGATTAACAGCCTTGGAGACCCTATACAGGCTTCGCTTTGAGTCAGAACTGACTCCACAGCACATAACCAACCAATTAATATAAATATTAAATCCCTTCCATTTTAATGTAGAATTTTATATATTATTTCTAAATATTAAATGATTGTGATTTTCATTAAATCTTTATAATAATATATTTTTTAAAGGATTGTTTTTAAAAACACAGATGGTTTTATTTTGTTGTTTTCCTTGTACCTTTATTGTGTTCTATTTTTATTTCATTTTAGTCAGATAATATAGTTTCTGAATTGAGGAATTTATTGAGGTGAGGAATTTCTCTAGCTTAATATTGATCAATTTTTGCAAATGATCCATGAGGTTTTGAAAAGATATGTTGTATTTTCTGTTTATTTGGGGCATAAAATGCTATGTAGCTATTAAATTAATTTGATTAACATTATTGGCTTGTCTTTTGTAATTATGTTTTGTCTAATTGATCATAAAATGAAAGAGATAGATACTCTTATGTTATAGTTAGGTTTTTATTAATTTCTCCTTATATTTTAGAACTGTTTTTTCTTTTGTACATTTCAATAAAATTATATTCAACTACATAAAGATTCTTAACTTTTATCTCTTCATTAGCATCTCAGTTCAGTTGATGTTCTTGACCTTGAGTTCTGATTTTTCTTATCATAGTAATGTGACCCCTGCTGTTTCAAGGGCCTTTGCAGAAAGAGGTGATGACACAGAAACTTGCAAACCTAGTTTGATTGACATAAGTAAGGGAAGGATCTATTTACATTGAAATGCTGCTTGTGGATAGAATTATGTTCCCCCAGCCCTCAATGTATGTTAAAGTTCTAATCCCTACCTGTGAATGTGATCATGTTTGGGGAAATGAGGTGTTTGTTTTGTTATGGTCATAAGATCATACACTGTGCAAGGTTAGCAGAAATAGGAAGGGACAGGGCACAGGACTTCTGGTGCTCATTTGAGTACCCCTCATCATTTCTTCATGGTTCCAGTACAGAAAGGACAAAAGAGATATACGTAGTACCATTTTGACACTTCTAGGTTTTGCTTCTAACATAGTTATTTGTTTGTTTGCTTGCTAATTCTGGGAGAAGGCATTGTTGCAAAAGTCCATGAGACAGCACCCAAAGTGTAATGCCTCCTACAAAAAAGGGAATCAAAATGATTAATTTTCTTTCTCTTCAATTCCCATTTCCTTTCACTTCTCATCTAGTAGCATCGCCTCTTTAGGTCCCTGCCTCTTCATTTCCAGATTGATGTAGAGATTGTAACAAGTTATGATATACCTGAATGGAAATACAATTTCCTGTGACTAGCTTTCTTGCATGTCTAGATCTTCCTCTAACGGCCCACCTTCCTGTCTCAGTATATTTTAAAGTTAATTTTTTTGGGGAATTTATCATAATCTTACCCCATTTTCTAGCATGTGTTCATTTGCTTAACACGTATTTATGGTGTACTAACTCTGCACCATAGATAATTCTGGATTCTGAGAATACAATGATGAGCAAGTAGATTGAATCTCTAACAATGGTAGTTGGGTTTCGTCAAAGTGTAAATTAATTCCCTTCCAATATTTCTTTGGAAGGGAGAATTCCCTTTTTACAATAGGCATCACCAAATCATCAGTTTTTTAGGCTGATTATAAAACTTGGTTACCCAACAAAATCATTATATAACCATGGGATTCTGAAAATATATTTGTAAGATTTAGAACAAATGCAGTTTTCCAAAACAAAACAATGATTATTTCTTCAACTGAAAGGCAGATAATAATTATAATGTGAATTTCAGAGATCCAGATTTTTAAGTAATTATAAACCGAAAAGTCTCTCTCCCAATAGTGTCCTTATAAAGCCTTTTGGTACTTTTGCTTGTAGAATTTTGGTACAATTTGGGTATGAATTAAATTGGCACTTTAAGAACTTGAACTTTCACGTTTGAAATGATTCCACTTTGAATGTTGAGTTTAAATAAATGTAGTTAAATAAATCCAAGAAGACATTACAAACTACTCTCTACATAATATGAAATGCTTGCATATATTAGTCCTCTTGCTTCCTGTATAGTTAAAAAAAAAAAGTCAGTGCATGCATATAAATATATATATTGTTGTTAAGTGTCATTGAGGCAGTTCTGAATCATAGTGACTCAATAAATAACAGAAAGGACCACTGCCCAGTCCTGCGTCATCCTCACAGTTGTTATGCTGGCGTTGATTGCTGTTGCCACTGTGCCTCCACTTTAACAAGCATGATGTCCTTCTGTAGGAATTGGCCCCTCCTGTCCGAGGTATGAGATGCAAAATCTCACCATCCTTGCTTGTAAGGAGCCTTCTGACTGTACTTCTTCCAACACAGATTGTTTGTTCTTCTGGTAGTCAATGGTATTTTTAATATTCTTCTCCAATACCATAATTCAAATGCCATCAATTTTTCTACATCTTCCTTATTCTCTGTCCAACTTTCATGTGCATATGAATACCATAGCTTGGGTCAGGCACACCCGTAGTAGTCCTCAAACTGACATGTTTGGTCTTGAATACTTTAAAGAGGTCTTCTGGAGCAATTTTGCCTAATATTATTTGTTGTTTGATTTCTTGACAGCTGCTTCTTGATTGTTGATAGTAGATCCAAGTAAGATGAAATCTCTGACAATTTCATTCTTTTCTCCATTTATCATAATGTTATTTATTGGTCAAGTGGTGAGGATTTTTGTTTTCTTTATAACTGAGGTACAGCCCAAACTAAAGGTTGTGGTCTTTGATCTTCATCAGTAAGTATTTTAAGTCTTGCTGGCTTTCAGCAAGTAAGGTTGTATCATCTGCATATTAAAAAAATGTAAATGAACCTTCCTCCAATCCAATGTCAAGGTCTTCTTATATAATCCATCTTCTTACATTATTTGCTCAGCATACAGACTGAATAAGTATGGTGAAAGGAAACAAATCTTCTCAAATACCTTTCCTGATTTTAAACCATTCTGTGTCAAATGACTGACTCTTGGTCTATGTACAGCTTTAAGTGTTCTGGAATACCCATTCTTCACAGTGTTATCCATAGTTTGTTATGATACACACATTCAAAAGCGTTTGCATAGTTAATAAAGCACAAGTAAACATCTTTCTGGTATTCTCTGTTTTCAGTCAAAATCTATCTGACATCAGCAGTGATAACCCTCAAACTACATCCTCATCTGAATACAGCTTGAACCTCTGGCAGTTCTCTGTCAATTTACTGTTGTAGCCATTTTTGAATTATCTTTAGCAAAATGTTACTTGCATGCGATATTAATGATATTGTCAAATGATTTCTGCATTCTGTTGGGTCACCTCTCTTTGGAATGGGCACAAATACGGATCTCTTCCAGTTTGATGGTCAGGTAGTTGTCATCCAAATTTCTTGGCATAGATAAGTGAGTGGCTCCAATGTTGCATTAGTTTGTTGAAAGATTTCAGTTTGTTTTCTATTGATTTGGAGCCTTGTTCTTTACCAATGCCTTCAGTGCACTTTGAACTTCGTACTTCTGTTCCATTGGCTTGTGATCATATGCTACTTCTTGAAATTGTTGAACATTGACCATTTCTTCTTGGTTCAGTGACTCTGTATATTCCTTCCATAATCTTTTGATGCTTTCTCCACCATTCAACATTATTTCTTTACTTTGTCTGCTTTAGCCACCCTCTGAGATCTTGTGTTCAGCTCTTTCATTTCATGTTTTCTTTCTTTTATTTTAACTAGTCTACATTCAAGGACTGATTTCAGAGTCTCTTCTGACATCCATTTTGCCTTTTCTTTCTTTCCTGTCACTTGACCCTTTGCTTTCCTTTGATGCAATCCTACAACTTGTCAGATCTTTAGTCATGAGTTTTCAGTGGGTCAAATCTATTCTTGAGATCATCTCTAAATTCAGGTGCATTGTAATCAAGGTTGTACTTTGTTGTTGTTGTTAGGTGCTGTCAAGTTGGTTATACCTCTTATTGAACAACAGAATTAAATACTGCCCTGTCCTGTACCATCCTCATAATTATGCTTTGACTCTTAGGAATTTACTTTAACTTTCTTCAGTTTCAACTTGAACTTGCATATGAACAAGTATGGTCTATTCTGCAATTCATCCCTGGCCTTGTTCTGACTGATGATATTGAGCATCTCTATTGACTTTTTCCACCCATAAAGTCTATTTGATTCCTCTATATTTCATTTGATCAGGCCCACATATATAGTTGGAGTTCTGGTGGGGTGCTGTTGGTTAATGTGTTGGACTGCAAAGTCAGTTTGAACTGCAAGTTCGGCAGGTAAAGCTCACCAGCCACTCCTTGGAAACTGCATACAGAGTTTCTATGGGTCGGAACTGACTCGATGGCACTTAACAATGACAACAACACATGTACAGTTGCCATTTAAGTTATTGTAAAAAAGCTTGTTGAGTGAATAAGGCATTCATCTTACAAATTCTGTCATACCATCTCTTGTGTCATTTCTGTCACCAAGACCATAATTTCAAACTGCTTAGCTTCCTTTGTTTCCAACTTTTGCATTCCAGTCACTGGTAATTATCAGTGAATCTTAATTGTGTGTTTGATTAAATTTAGACTTCAGAAGTTGATAAACATCTTTAATTTCTTCACGTTTGTCACTAGTGGTTTTGTGTAAATTTGAAAAATATTCATATTAACTGGTCTTGGTTGTAGGTATGTGGAAATTGTACTATCCCAGACAGCATAAACAACATCCATATAAATGGAGAAAGGATTAAAGTTGTCAAAAACTTCATTTTGCTAGGATCAACCATCAACACTCATGTAAGCAATAGTCAAGAAATCAAAAGGTGTATTGCATTGAACAAATCTGGTGCCTAAGACCTCTTTAAAGTGTTGAAGAACAAAGATGTCAGTTTGAGTACTAAGGTGTGCCTGACCCAAGCCATGGTATTTTCAATAACCTCATATACATGCAAATGTGGGACAGTTAATAAGGAAGACCTTAGAAGAATTGATGCATTTCAGTTATGGTGTTGGAGGAGAATATTGAAAGTACCATGGAATGTTTGAAGAACAAACAAATCTGTATTGGAAGAAGTACAGCAAGAGTGCTTCTTGGAAGCCAGGATGGCCAGACTTCTCTCATACTTCAGACATATTGTCACTGGAGAAGGATATCATATTTGGTAAAGTGGAGAGTCAGAGAAAAAGAGGAAGACACCCAATGAGATGGATTGGCACAGTGGCAGCATCAATGGGCTCAAATGTAGCAAGAATGTAGAGTGTCCCAGGACTGCACAGTGTTTCATTTTGTTATGCATAGGGTCATTATGAATGGGTACCGACTTGATAGTGCCTATCAACAACAACAGACATCTTTGTGCTTCAGGGTAGATTTATATATTATTTTTGAATAAAAGCAAGGCAATTCCTCTTCAATTTGTTATTCTTGGCACTGTGGACCATATTATTGTCCTATGCATAATGGGTAATATCAGTTCATTTTAGGTCACTGTGGTCTGGACTATTGATCTTCAAGTGTTCCCTTTCATTTTTGACAACTTCCAATTCTCTATTTTTGTTTGTTTCATACTTTGTACATTCAACATTCTGATTATTGATATTTGTTGCTATTTCTACCAATTTTGAGTTATGCTCCACGAGTGAATGAAGGTCCTTAATCATTAGCAAGATGGGGAGAATAGAAGTACTGGAAAGCAAGGGTGATTTCAACAGCTTGCATGTGGGCCATCTCATCAACGTGTTTTTACCTCATTTTACTTTGCTGCCTAAAATTATATTTGCTATACATTAGATTACGTATCCTTTCTTTAAAAATCCTAAAACCTTGGGGCAGACTAATGGGATATCACTTAGTGATTGATAACATTATGATGTCAATTTTTTTGCTTTTTTTTTTTTTCCAATGAACTTCTCAGATCACCAGGATTCTGCTAAGGAGACTTTGATCCCCTATGCATGCAAACAAGATATTATTTAAAAGAATTATGGTGTTGAAGAAAATGTGGAAAACCATTGCCTTGCTGTGTGCAAACAAGTTTATACACACCAGGTAAGAACCCCTGCTCTAGCAGGAGTCATTCTCTTGAGATGATGTAAGGGAGATGATGGTAGTGGAAAAGGCATGGCCTGGGTGAACTGCCACAGAGAATAACACATCAACTCAAGTACACTGAGCTCATCTAGTTACAAATATAAGGTCTTCTGAATGTGGATAGAATCTCTGCATAATGGATGTCATATTTAGAGACATTGCCACAAGAGGTCACTGTAAGATAAAAATCGACTTAATGAACCCTACAGCAACAACAACAACAATTACTAAGATATTTGTACAATTCTGGTATTCCAACATTGTCTTTTTTGTGTGTGTGTTTGTAGGGTGGTATTAGAATACCACCAACTTTTATATGCTGCTCTTCATTGATGTTATCAGTATGAGTTGAAACATTTAACTTAATTAATTTTCATAAAATTTGAAATTATAGAATTAAAAAAGTTTGAACTTTAACTCCAATTTTATTTCTGGATCTAGATGACATCACAAATGCCTTGTCCTATAAGTTCTTAGTCATGGATTAAACATGCTGAGATCAGCAATGTTTCTGGTGAGACTTACATTTGCAATAGCTTCTTTTTGTTCAAGACACATAATTCCTGCTATGTTCAGTAGGCACTCTTTTGCCATCTGTATAACGTTTTGATGTCTGAATTTTTCTGCTGTTGTTCTCACTTAACAGCATTTCAGTAGTAGTACTTATTTTAATTGTATTCAAAAACTTGAAATTTCAGATTTGGATTTTTTTGTTTTGTAGCTAGTTCATTATGTTTTCCATCACACATTTATGTACAGTAGTCATATTTCTTAGTTGGTTTATTTCTAATGGTGTCTTAAGTTATATTCTTTCAACACAGAATCATTCATTTACATAGCATTGCAAACAGACCTTTTCTAGTTTATTTTGTTATCACCAAAATGGGGCTTAAATCTTGTGATATCTGATTGATGCTCTAAGTCCCAATATCATGCCTACATTTGATCCAATGAAAAGCTGGAAAAGTAAAAAAGATAGGGCATGTCGCATGTCTTGGAATGCATGCTTCAGAGTGAAACAAAACCCTTCTGCACATATCCCATGTGTGGTGCTGTGAGCTAATGCGTCAGACTGTAAAGTCATTTGAACTGCAGGGTCAGTGATTCAAACTCACCAGTTGCTCCTTGGAAATCCTATACAGGGTCACTATGGGTGGGAATCGACTCAGCGGCACTTAACAACAACAACAACCATGTAGAGCTGCAAAGTACAGGGCATGTCTAGTTTAGAGGCACATGTGTACTGTTTCTCTGGTAAGAAGTGGGGACTAGTTCTATTCACAGAAACTAGAAATCTTTACCACAACTGCAAAAATATTTTTGGATTACATTGTTTTTACTTAGTATCTTCTCATCATCAATCTTTGATCAGAAAAATATTCTGTGAAAAAACAGGTAAGTCAATCTGATTTTCTCCCTTACTTTTTTCTGTTTGGATGCCTAACAGGTTCCCTTTTTATTCTTGAAGTGAAGTAACAACCAGAATATGTCTCAATGTTGATCTTTTTCCCCCTGTTTTTGATAATTTCTTGTGACATTTATATTTGAAGATTCTGTTGAAGTTTTTTTAATGATCCTTTTCTATATATTCGTGGGTTGTGTCAAAATTTCCTCCCTTTCCCTCCCCCCTCGCCCTACCCTCCTTGATCTTTCTTTCAAGAAATATCTTCTGTTCCTTTTTATCCATTCCAGGTTGGTCTGCATGTCTTTTCAGTTGAAGATGTCCCACCCCTGAAGGTTCTGGGTGGGACTCAGGATTCCACCTAACACCCCATACTCCACCAAGAAGCCTGTTTTCCTGGGTACATTCTAGACCCCATTTAGATTATCTAATCTGTTGTAAGCTGAAGACAGGTTTACAAGCTTTCTGTAATTAACTTCCCCATCTATCCTTTCTATGCCACTTAAAATGTCTATATTATACTTGTAGGTAGGGGAATATTTTTGTTAAATTTTTGATGCACATAAGTTTCTAATTATTAGGAGGTTCCAGTCATCTATTTTGTCTTGTGTTATTTGTGTGTGTGTGTGTGTGTTTTAAGTTAAATTTGAGAGTGTATTTATGCCATGTATCATAGCCCTTAAGTTTGTCTCTATTTTTTCATTGATGATCTTTATAGTTCTAGGTTTTACATTTAGGTCTCTGATTCATGTTGAGTTTGTTTTTGTATGTGGTGTGAGATATGGATCTTGTTTCATTTTTCTGCAAATTAATTTACTGTTTGTCAGGCCTATTTGTTAAAGAGACTATCTCTTTGCCATTTAATGTGCTGTGGCCCTTTCTCAAAGATCAGCTGACTATATGTGCATGGATTTTCTTTGGTTTCCAAATTTTGCTCCATTGATCTATGTAGCCAGTACCAGGCTACTTTGACCACGATGGCTGTGTTGTTGTTGTTGATGTTAGTACCATCGAGTCAGTACCTACCCATAGTGACCTGTGCACA
>NW_006408652.1:2608846-2610489 GCF_000296735.1 Chrysochloris asiatica | reverse complement strand
AGTTCTGGGACCATCCCCTGAGCCTGCTTGGTCAGGTATTCTGTGTTGTTGTTGGCGGAGCTCCTTTACTGCACTTCCACCCGATCCACCATCTTGTTTGTTCTTAGAAAACTTCCTGGTATTATAGTTTTTTTGTATCACACTTTAATTTCTTTGGTTGGAATAATTCCTAAGTATTTCAGCTTTAGTGTGGTTATTGTAAATTGTATTGTTTTCCTGATTTCCTTTTCAAAGTTATCTTTAATAGTCCAAAGGAATCCAACTGATTTTTGTACACTGATCTTGTGCTGTACAATTCAATAAGTTTCAGTAATTTTCTTGCTGTGTCTTTGGGGTTTTCTATGTATAGGATCATATCATCTGCAAGTAGAGAGTTTTACTTCTTCTTTTGTCAACTGGAATACTGAATTAGGCTGGGTTTTCTAGAGAAGCTAAACCAGCAAAACATATATGTGCATATATAAGAAGGGACATTCATATCAAGGAAATGCTTACAATTGTAGAGTCCTAGGTCCCCAGCAGAAGAGAGAAATGGAGAGCCTTTCCTGTATGTCTATTATATTGCCATCAGGCCATACCCCCAAAGAAGCATCCTTTCAATTGGTTGGATGCTCATAGGCACTCATCATAGGGTTATCTGTGAACTGCTAAACTACTAGGAATCTTGGTCTAGTCAAGTTGACACAGAACCAGATTAAAGACCACCCTTTGTCATCTTGACACCTATATACTATATGCGTAATTTCTAGATAATGAAAATTGTAAAGTCATACTTGCTCCTAGCATAAGCGTGTACAACTGAAAATGCACTGCCCCATTTGTATCTTATATGTCACAAATGAACAAAGGAAAAGATTTGATACATACATACAAAACAAAACAAAAAATATATATTCATTTAAATGTCCAAAGGTTATATTCTGAAAGCCAATCTACTGCCCATAGGCACACAACCTTACTCAGTCCATGGGCCTAGAGTTCACAGCTTTTCTCTCTACATGTCACTGCCTCTGCAACTATCTCTACTGTCACCACTTTTTCAGGCAGGGATCCCATGCTATTCCTTCTCGATGACCCTGGGATTGTCTGTTTCTGAAACGAACAATGAACTATACTCCCTCCTTTTAGTTACATATCTTCTGCAGTGAATTTTGAAAATCACAATTAATCCAACTAAAAATTACTCACAATTGGAATCATAAAATCCTATCAACGTCATCTCCCACCCCCTTTCATCAGAGTCATCTGTAAAAGAGGAAAATTAGTCAGTAACCCCCCTTCATTCTGAAATTAAACACACTTATGCAAGCTTATAAACCTGCCATTCATGCTTGTATACACTCCCCTCCCCAATTTTTGATAGCCAATGTCTAAATTGTCTGTCCCTGTCAGCCCAGTGGAGTCCTGATATGGCACTGTGGGATACTTTACTAGATCACAAGGTCAGTTTGAATCTCCAGATCAGTGGTTCAAATTCACTAGCCATTCCTCAGAAACCTTGTACAGGGTTACTATGAGTCAGAACCAACTTGAAGGTACTTAACAACAACAACATCATAAACCTAATACACTGAGGAGACAAGCATGTTCACTGATCTGAAGAATCTTCCATTATGGTTGAATTTTGAGCAGTTGCATCCATA
>NW_006408652.1:2606630-2608141 GCF_000296735.1 Chrysochloris asiatica | reverse complement strand
CAATCAAGTATAGGCTAAAAGCGGGTTTACAAGCTCTCTGTAATCATAATTCCCAATACTCATTTCCATCATACATGCATGTCTATCATCTTAACAATATTAGCCAGGAGAAATCAATATACAAAAGGCATAAACACATAAACCATTTAAAAAACACTCAAGTTTAGTCTTTCCTTCTCAATCCTTACAGTAACTATGTTCATAAGCCTACGGTCTTGAGTCTCTGGCAGGGTGGATCCAGTAGGCTCTTGCCCATTTTTGACCATCTAAAAGCTGCGTTTCTTCCCTCAAGCAGGAGCCAAAAAATTTTTTTTCATTCATTAGATGTAACAAAATACAAAACCTCATGCTTTCCTGAACCTGGAGCCATTGTAATGAATCCTGCTCCTCATACCAATTGCTTAAACTAAGTGGAGACCATGTCTGACTTCCTCTGATTCCTCAAGGGGGAAAGAGAACTAAACTCAAAATCAGCTCCAGGCTGATTCCTATAAAGTAGGCTTCACACATGCTTCCATCCTGTATCAGTGCCTTTAAAATTAGTCAGACTTGAGTACCAATTAAGAAAACTCATCCTTGTGATTTTGTTACTATAGAACTCCACTCTTTCAGTACCACATGTCTTAGGCTGGGTTTTCTAGAAGAACAAAACCAGTGAAAGAGGCTTATATTAAAGGAGATGGCTTATAATTGCAGAGTCCCAGGTCCCATAGAGGGAGAGAGAAGAGAGAGAGCCTTTTCTGTGTGTCCATTATTCTGGAAGAAAGCCACTCCCCCAAGGAAGCATCCCTTCAATTGATAGGCTGCTCAGAGCCAATCTTCATAGGGTTAACTATCAACTGCGAAACCACTGGGAATCCTGGCCTATTCAAGTGACACAGAACCCTAACTATTATAGATGCCTTTAATTTCCCTTTCTTGCTCTTTATAGCTCTGGCTAAGACTGCTTCCTCTAATCTCGCAGCAGGGAATGAAGAGATATAGCAGATACAAGCAGTTTTTCTGGACAGTGGTTAGATGAGAAGGGATCAAGATGGGATTCAACTTTGAAAATAATGGAAATTTCTGCATCTTTGATCAGGTTTGCTTATGCCCTTTCCCTTTCAACCACAAGCTGAATTAGCGTCAAAACAGGAGATTTCACAGTGTTGTGTTTATACATCTCTCTCCCTATAATGATTCTATGGAAGGTAGAAATAAGCTGCATGGAATTTCTTCAAACTGTAGGGGGCAGATTCTAGCCTCACCCTTTTTTTTTTTAAAAAAAAAAAATGTTTTATTTTGAATTATGTGATAGTTTACATGGGAGAACATTAGTTTTATATTCATCCTATAGTTGCCATGGTTACACCCCTCCATGCATCATCAATCAACCACAGGGTATACCCTGCAAGCCTGCCCACCAGGTTGTCAACAGGCAGCCTCTCTCCCTCTCTGGGTCTAAAGTTGCCAGCTGCTCCATTTCTCCATGTCATCATCTTTGCCTCCATCTCTGGTGTCACTGCTTCTCT
>NW_006408652.1:2604801-2606105 GCF_000296735.1 Chrysochloris asiatica | reverse complement strand
TTCTAGTTGAGCTCTGATCATCCAGACATTGAAGCTAGGTAAAGTGCAAGTGTGGGTGCTCTTCTGCATATGCCCTCTCTTCTTATCAGCTGGATGCTTCACTCTCCACTCTAATCCTCTGTGACTATGTCGCTGATTCTGGGCCCAAGAGTCCCCAGGTCTTGCAACAATGCTGGCCAACCAGATCTCCAAATGGGTTCACAGGAGTCTATTGAATACAACATTCAATAGGGCTTACCGCGAAGCTTCACTGATGTTTTTTCCTCACTTCCCCTTATCATTGACGAACATGGTCACCAATCAGAGTGTGTATTCCATTGAGTCTTAGTCTTGGAAGGGGGTTTGCTCTGAGGGGACACGACGACTTGCCTTGATGTCTGCTGGGCAAGCAACCTGCTTGTCTTATAGTAATCAGTTGGTTTGCCGTTATTTTTTTGTATTTTTCCTGTCAGTATTTTTTTCAAGAAGTATCTTCTGTTCTTCTAGTCCCTACAGCTGGTCTGCGTGTCCTTTCAAGTGGAAATTTCCCACCTCTGAAGATTCTGGATGCTGTTCAGGATTCCACTTATGGTCTTATGTAATGCAGAGGCTCCGCAGGAAGCCTCCTTAACTGAGCACATTGTAGCCCCATTTTAGATATTACAATCAGTTATAGGCATAAGACAGACTTACAAGCTTTCTATGGTGATGTTTCTGGCTATTACTTTCTCTCCCCCTCAAGTGTCTATTTTATAATGATATGCCAGGGAAACCATGATTCAAAGACAGCCAAGCATCTTAACAATATTTCCCTCCCTTTCCCCATTCCAATCATGTCTCAATCCCTGTATCTCAGAGCCCTGTTTTTCCAAGGTTGTGCATACATCATTATTTATATCTGTTCTACTTAGCTCATGCAAACCAGCCTAATTGTTCTTCCATCCGCTTTGTTCTCCCATTCCCCTACCCCTTCTTGAATATTGCTCCCCTCCCTAGCATCCAAACTATCCTGTGTCTATTCCCTACCCTGTGCTCCACCTTCCCCTCCCTCCCCTCACCCCACCACCTACATCCCAGTAGCCAGTAAAACATCCCCCCCTTTTAGTATGGGTTCTTTTAATTAGACTTTTATAGTAGTGGTCCTATACAGTATTTCTCCTTTTGTGATTGACTAATTTCACTCAACATAATGTCCTTGAGGTTCATTGATGGTATGCGGTGGCTTACAGCTTCCTTGTTATTCTTCAAGGTAGCATAATATTCCATTGTGTGTATGTACCACAGTTTGTTTATCCATTCTTCAGTTGATGGGCACTTTGGCTGTC
>NW_006408652.1:2580204-2587896 GCF_000296735.1 Chrysochloris asiatica | reverse complement strand
CAAGTTCTGCTCATGCTCTTCCCGCTTGCTGGATCTAGGGCCCTTTGTTCCTGGAACATAAGATTAACTATTTCCCCCTTTTTGTAACCCAACTTCTATGTTTACACTATTAGCAATCACAGTTGGTCATAATAACAGTTATTATTGAATGAAAAGTATCCTATCCCCATCTCATTTTACCAGCCTCATCTAGACAAGGTGGAAACTAATCAGTTTGTATTCAAACTCCCCCCCCCCATTCACTCTGAATATATTCCCTTATGAAAACTTGTAAGTCAGCCATTTCGTACCTTTATAGCCCCTTCCTCCCCGCCTCTATTTTAGGTAGTATGTCCCTATCAACCCTGTTTACTGAGGGGAAGGGCTTGATACTTGATTTGAAGACTCCTTCCATCTTGTTGGTATTTTTTTGCTATTACATCTGTAAGTAAAGGTGAAGTTCATCAAATTGTAGCAATTTACACTTGTTTCCTCTTTCCAATTTTTAAATCTTCTAATGGTGTTATGATCATCAAGCCATCCAAGCTAAGTTAAGTGGGAAATTGCTACAAGTTTGGACATTCTTGCACACCTACCCCCGCTTCATATCAACTTGATGGTTCACTCTCAGTGATTAGGTCAACATCTGTGAGCTCAGGTGTTTCCAAGTCTCCCCAAACTTTGTACCAACCATCTCTTCCTCTTCTCTCTTTAATATCAAGGTCTATATGAGTCTATGGCATGTGGTCAGGATCAGCCCATATCATCATTCTTGCCCTTCCCCTACTTACACTCACAAGTAGACCAAAGTCGTCACCAGCAAGCTTACAATCCTGCTCAAGTGTTCCCTTTGAGTTTTCATTTTGGAAGGGGGTTTGAGCCTGCCCATGTGTCCCATTTGAGGTTCAGTCTTGTAAGGGGGTTTGAGGACTTACTCTTAAAGGAGAAGTCTAAATATTTGGAATTGTCACTTCTTCCTAATTTGATGTACGAAAACCACAAAAATAAATAAGTAAATAAATAGCCAATGGATTTATAAGGGTAGTTGGAAAACCACTTGCAAAAAATTATTATTTTTAAATTTTAAGCACAAATATATAAAACTTTATCTGAGAGAACAAAAAGAGTATGCATCTTTAAAATACAGTTAACTGAGTTAAGATTTGAAGTGCTGTGAATTATTTAAAGTCTCTTCTAGCCATGCTGTTGTTAAGGTGCTATCTAATAGTGACCCTATGCACAACAGAAAGAAACACACCCTGGTGTTGTGCAATCCTCACAATTGGTGTTACACCTGATCCTATTCCTGTTGCCACTGTGCCAATCCATCTATCGAATTGGGAGCCTTCCTCTTTTTCACTGACCCTCCACTTTACCAAGCATAAGATCCCTGCTGATAATATATATGTCTGAAGTATGAGAGAGGAAATCTCACCATCCTTGCCTGAATGAGCATTCTGGCTGCACTTCTTCTAGCACAGATTTATTTGTCCTCTGGCAATCCATGGTACTTTTAATATTCTTCTCCAACACCATATCTCAAATGCATCAATTCTATAGTCCTCCTTATTCACTGTCCAACTTTAACATGCATATGAGACTATTGAAAATACCATGGCTTGGGTCAGGCACACCTGAGTCCTCAAACTGATATCTTTGCTCTTGAACACTTTAAAGAGGCATTGTGCTGTAGATTAGCCTGATGCAATATATCATTTGATTTCTTGACTGTTGCTTTCATGAGTATTTATGGTGGATTCAAGCAAAATGAATTCTTTGACAATCTTGATTTTTTTCTGTTTTTATCATGATGTTATCTCATAGTCTAGTGTAAGGATTTTTGTTTTCTATACAGTAAATTACAATGAATACTAAAGACTGTGGTCTTTGATCTTCATTAGTAGGAATTTTAAGTAATCTTCACTACCAAAACACAAGGTTATATGATCTTTAGAGCTCTGATAAGGAACCCTGGTGATGCAGTGTGTGATCATTGGGATGCTAGCTACAATGTCAGGGGTTTGAATCCACCAGCTTCTTCAATTAGGAGAAAGATGAACCTTTTGTTTAAATGTTTTATTGTGAATTATGTGATAGTTTACATGGGAGAACATTAGCTTTGCATTCATCCTATCATATACTGCTTCATTGCCATGGTTACAATCCCCTCCATACATAATCAACCAACCAAAGAGTATACACCGCATGCCTGCCCCTCGGTTGTCAGCACATAGCCCCTCTTCCTCTCTGGGTCCAGAGTCTCAAACTGCTCCATCTCTCCACATCATCCTGTCTGCCTCCATCTCTGGTGTCACTGTTTCTCTGGGTAGGGTCCCACACTCCACTCTTCTCACTTGATGGTCACAGGGACCTCCACTCCTGGACTGTAAAGTCAACCACTCCCCTCCTTACAACAAAACATCTACCTTTACATTTTCAACCCTCACAATCAATCCTGATAGCAATTATTCACCATTGTGCCACATGAGTGGTGTCCCCATCTCCTTTCATTAGCCCCTCCCAGACAGATTGGATATAACTCAGTGGAGATTCTACCCTCCTATGTACCCTCCGGATCTTGAAAGCATGTAAGCCAGTCACCTCTTGACTTTGTAGCCCCCCTCCCTCCTTTTGGATAGCCAATATCCAAGTTGCCCATCCCTGTCTACACTGTGTATTGATGGGGTGGGAATGGTCCTCACTGTAAAGATTTATTCCCTCTTTTGAGCTACTACATCCATAGGTGTAGATCAAGTTCATCAAATTGTATCAGATTTATTTTTTTTTCCTCTCCTTTCTTCTTCTAGTTGAGTTCTGATTACCCAGCCATTGAAGCCAGGTCACGTGGGTATTATCTGCAAGTGTGGTTGTTCTTGTGCATTTACCCTCACTTCTTATCAGCTGGATGCTTCACTATCCACTCTAGACTTCTGTGACTATGTACATCACTGACTCTGGGCCCAGGAGTCTGCTGGTCTTGTCATACTGCTGGCCAACCAGGTTCATAGAAGTCTATAGAATGTGGCAGGACTTAGCTCACAGCCTCATTACTGTTTTTCCCTCACTTCCCTTATCAGTGACCAATGTGGTCACCAGTGAAAGCACATGTCTGCTCGTGTATTCCCCTTGAGTCTTAGTCTTGGAAGGGGGTTTGCACTGAGGGGACCTGACTACTTGCCTTGATGTCTTTGTGTAGTCAATAAAGCACATGTAAACATCTTTCTGGTATGCTCTGCTTTCAGCCAAGATCCATCTGATGTCAATTATGATATCACTCATTCCATATCCTCCTCTGAATCCAACTTGAACCCCTGGACGTTCTCTGTCAGTGTATGGTTACAGCCATCTCTGTATTACCTTTAGTAAATCTTTACCCTCATGGGATATCAAAGATATTGTCCGATGATTTCTGCATTCCATTGGGTCACCACAGCTTCAGCTTCTTCCAGTCTCTTTCTGACCAGCAAGCCTGGTCTATTTTTAAATAATTTTATGTTTCCCTCAACACACACACACACACACACACATTGTGCCTATCTATCCAGGACCTTCTAATGTGATCTCATTCAGGGCAATTGATAGTGGTAGCTAGGCACTTATTCTGGTGTCAGTGTCCTGTACCCTGCAGTTCACATATACTATATATACTATTAATCTGTTAAATAAGTTGATTCCAAGCATCTTAAATTCTCATCACTCTTTCTTCTGCACATGGAGAGAACATTAGCTGCAACTTAGATGCCTGCTCATGAACTTTAATATCCCAAATGTTACACACCAAAGTAGGATGTCGAACATTGTCTTTACCAACATTAGAACTTTTATAAGCCTGAGAGTCTTGTCTTTTTCCTGATCTTGTTTACCTTTTCTTTGTATTTCATTTCAAAAATACATGTATTTCATATATGTTGTTGTTGTGTACCATATAGTTGTTTTCTGACTCCTAGCAACACTGTAGATGATTTCCTGTGTACATAGATTCTACTCACATTCATGGATGTCATCTAGGAACTATATATCTTCATATGCAACATTGCATTTATTTTATTATGGTTCCTTTTTATTTTACAAATATTTTTATTGTGGTGTTTTTGCTGCAGGATAGACACTGGATTGCCAATCACAAGACCAACAGTTCAAACCCATAAGCCACTTCTCATAAATCCTATACATGGTTGCTCTTAGTCAGAACTGACTCAACAGCACTTAACAACAATAACATATTTGCTGCATAAAATACAAAGTAAATAAAATGTACCTATCATCCCACTAGCTTAGTGGTTATGAGTTGAGCTGCTAACCTCAAGGTAAGCAGTTCTAAACCACTGGCAGTTTCACGGGAGAAAGATGAGGCTTTCTGCTCCCATAAAGATCTATAGCCTTAGAAATGACTCCACAGATATAATCAATTAACTACCACGACCATTATCCCACTGGACTCCTAATGTGGTGATATAGGATAGGCACTGAACTATAAGTCACAAGGTCTGTGGTTGTAACCTACCAGCTGCTCCTCAGAAACCCTATACAGGGTCACTATGAGTCAGAACTGATTACGCAGCACTTAACAACAATAATTATCCCACTATGAATAAGGAGGATCTTGAAGAATTGATGCATTTGAATTATGGTGTTTGAGAAGAATATTATAAGTGTCATGGACTTCGAGAAGAATAAACATATCTGTGTTGGAGGAAGTATAGCCAGTATGCTCTTTGGAAGCAAGAATGGCTAGACTTTGTCTTTTATATTTTGGACATGTTGTCAGGAGGGACCCGTCCATAGAGAAGGGCATCATATTTTGTGAAGTGAAGGGTCAGAAAAAAAAGAGAAAGACCCCCAAAGAGGTGGATTGGTGCGGTGGCAGCAGCAACGGACTCAAGCATAACAACAGTTGTGAGGATGGCACAGGATGGGCATTGTTTCATTCTGTTGTGCATAAGGTCAGTATGAGTTGGAACCTACTAGACAGTACCTACCAGCAGCATTTATACCATTAATAAGTGATGGAAACTACTGGCATTGGGTGTTTTTTCATATTATAATTGGAACTGCATCCATACTGAACTCCATATTGCTACTACCCTCTGTTCTATGCCCCTCTTCAAATGTCATTAACATTTCTCACATTTCTTACATATCACCATGCTTACATGATGATATCACCATGACTGACTCTGTCCTCACAAACATACTCTTTGACTGCATTGACCTGTCTCTGACTTTTTGATAATCAACAGCTGTGTCTTCAAATGATATTTAGTATTTGAAACTGGAACAGATAATGATAACTTGATTAACATGAATGTCTACAACACAGAATAAAACACAGATCCTTTTCTTTCTAATGGTAATGTAGGAAATGACTTTATGAGATGCCTCTCTTATTGACTTACTAATTAATTACTAGGCAATTAAGCCAACTACTGGGAAATTCCAAATAAAAATAGCAAATTTGGTTGTATACATGTGTATTATATATACTTCATTCAGATGTAAATCAGTCTCATTATGTTAGTTTTCTGTACAGGTTATAACTTTTAAGTTTTACCTGGGTTCCAGCATACTTAAATTTTGTTATTAAGAAAGAATCAAGTAGACAAAAAAAGTAAATAATATTACTATAAGGATCCCTCACATACCCTTTACCAAGCTTATTAACATTTCCCCATATTGTATCATCTAGTTTCCCCACCTCTTTTGTTGGAATAGTTTAAATCAAATCCAATTCTTCATGCCATTTAATGTATAACTGCTTTTGTATACAGCTCTTTGCTCATAGGACATCTTTTGTCAAGACCATTGCATATTATAATATCTAACAAAGTTAATACTTAGTTGATATCATCTAGTAGTCAGTCAGTAATATTTGGATACTCTTTACAGTTGGTTTGCATTTGACTACTGTGTTTTGGAAGGCAGTCTGATATGTTCCAAAGTTGCTGTGTGCTATAGAGTCTATTCTGATTCACAAAAACTCTAGAGGGCACAGTATAAGGCTTCTTAGGCTGTAATATTTTTGGGAGCAGATCACTAGGCCTTTTCTCCCAAAGAGACACTGGTGGGCTTGAACCACCAGCCTTTACTTTAGCAGCTGAAAGCTTGATCATTGTTCCACCAGGGTACTCATAGATACCCTATAGTACAAAGAAGAACTGCTGTTTCTCATTTCTGAGACTGTAAATCTTTAAGTAAATCTTTAATGTGTCAAAGAACAAAGATGTTACTTTGAGGGCTAAGGTGCACCTGACCCAAGTCATGGTATTTTCAATCACTGCATATACTTGTTGGACAGTGAATGAGGATGACCCTTGAAAAATCAATGCATTTGAATTATGGTGCTGGGGAAGAATACTGAAAGTGCCATGGACTGCCAGAATTAAAAACAAAGCTGTCTTAGAACAAGTACAGCCAGAATGCTCCTTAGAAACCAAGATGATGAGACTGCGTCTCTCATATTTCAGACATGTTTTCAGGAAAGACCTGTTCCTTGAGAAGAACATCATGCTTGGAAAACTCGAGGGTAGGTGAAAAAAAAAGGAAGACCACAAAACGAAGTGAATTAACACAGTAGCAACAGTAGCGGTAGGTGTAAACATAACAATTATGAGGATGGCACAGGATTGGGCATTAGTTTGTTCTTGTGCATAGGGTTGCTATGAATTGGAGCTGAATCAAGGGCACCTAATGACAACAACAAATCTTTAAGGGAACTTATAGCTTTACCTTTCTAGCACATAGCTGCTGGTGGTTTATAACAACCACCAAGGAGCTCTGGTAGTGTAGTGGTTACGAATCGGGCTGTGAGCTGCAAGGTCAGCAGTTCGAAACTACCAGCTGCTCCACGGGAGAAAGATGAGGCGTTCTGCTCCCGTAAAGATTTCCAGCCTTGGAAACCCTGTACAGGGTCGCTATGAGTCAGAACTGACTCCATGGCACTTAACAACAACAACAAACATGGATTGGGGCATTCTCTATTTGAGTGTGCTTTCTTGGAGGCAGTTGTATTCAAGGAGTTTCATTTAAATCATTAGTTAGTCGTCAGAAAATGGTAACAGTTATCCTACAGTGATTAAGAATCTAGCCCTCAAAAAAGAATGCTAAGGGTTTTTGTAACACACAGGGAATTGGACTGTCTAGAAACAATGTAGGAATTACATTGTTTTCCTAGATTAACTTGGTGAAAAGTAGGGAAAGTGCTTCTCTATATCCAGTTATGCTTGGTATATTAGATGGCTGGTCTGTGACAGTGAAAACAATTTCAAATGTTGTTTGTTGAGTACAGGCTTGTACTGTTTCCCATCTGGACAGATTGTTTGAAGGAAAGTCTCAACTGAGATAGTCTGGGGAAGGCACCCAAGACAACCAGATTAAAATAATAGAAGGCTAATAATAGTCCTAAAGGAGCTCTGGTAGCTTAGGTGGTTATGAATTGGGCTGCTAACCTGAAGGTTGGCAGTTCGAAACTACCAGCTGTTCAGTGGGAGAAAGATGAGGCATTCTACTCCCGTAAAGATTTACAGCCTCAGAAACCCTGTGCAGGGTCGCTATGAGTCAGAACCGACTCCACGGTACTTAACAACAACAACAACAATAATAGTCCTGAGGAGCTAGGGTAGCATAGTGATTATGAATCGGGCTGTGAATCTCAAGGTTGACAGTTTGAAACTACCAGCTGTTCGGTGGGAGAAAGATGAGGCTATCTGCTCCCAT
>NW_006408652.1:2559813-2580104 GCF_000296735.1 Chrysochloris asiatica | reverse complement strand
AACCTGAAGGTCGGCAGTTCGAAACTACCAGCGGTTCAGTGGGAGAAAGATGAGGCATTCTGCTCCCATAAAGATTTACAGCCTCAGAAACTCTGTGCAAGGTCACTATGAGTCAGAACCGACTCCACGGTACTTAACAACAACAACAACAATAATAGTCCTAAGGAGCTAGGGTAGCATAGTGATTATGAATCAGGCTGTGAATCTCAAGGTAGGCAGTTTGAAACTACCAGCTGTTCGGTGGGAGAAAGATGAGGCTATCTGCTCCCGTAAAGATTTACAGCCTCAGAAACCCTGTACAGGGTCGCTATGAGTAAGAACTGACTTCACGGCACATAAACACCAACAATAGTCCTGGTTTGGCACCATGAGATAAGCCCTGGACCTTAAAGTTGGTTTGAACTGCAAGGTCGGTGGTTCAAAGTCACCAACCACTCCTCGGAAACCCTATACAGTGTTACTATGAGTCGGAACCTATTTGATGGCACTTAACAACAGCAGGGTAGGGTTGAGCAAGGCAGAGAAGAGAATTAACTAGATACAAAGAAGCAGAATAAATTGATTACTAACTCTAGAACCAAGTTTTTAGTGCTAGTGATTAGCTTCCAGAAGTAGGTCTTGACTGAATTTAAAGCAGTTATATTGAAGAATGCTGAAATCCTTATGAAAATTGTGTATAGCTTCATTTTCTTACCTTTGTATTCAAGTTCTTGTGGTTAACAAAACTTATGGGCTAGTCAGTACCTCATTTTGTGTTTTGGGTAAAAAATTCATATTGAATTGAATGGTTTCATATTGAAACCTAGTACCATTTTCTAAGCAGCAGCCAACCATATTTCAACGTTATTATGGTTTTCTCATTGTTCTAGATGTCTAAGGAACATAGGCATACTCTAGTTAAATTATGTACTTGAAGTCTTGGACACACAGTCACATAATAAGTATTATGGGCAATTAACATAAAAAATTCAACTTCACCCGTAATCAAAGGAAATAAACAAGAATTAAAACAATAATTGCAGTACACTTTTCATCACTCATGATTTTTCCATCTACTCATTTTCCACCAACTGTGGTTGCTATTGTCTGGCTGTTAACAATAGTGGGCACTTGGAACATATGAATTACTAGGTTTGAAAAACAAAATATTGTGCAGAAAAACTTCTGTGTGGCTGGATTTACAGTTCTGATTCCTAAATACTCCGGATGTAGGACTGGCACTATGATGCCTTGGAAAAAGGAGATACATGACAGACAGGAAGCGAAACTATTTCTAGTTTTTTTGTTTTTAACTGTTTTATTGTGAATTATGTGCTAGTTTACATGGGAGAATATTAGTTTTACATTCATCCTATCATATATCATTTCATTGAATGGTTACAGTCCCCTCCATGCATCATCAACCAACCAAAGGGTATATACCCTGCAAGCCTGCTCCCTGGTCATCAGCACACAGCCCCTCTCCCTCTCTGGGTCTAGAATTCCCAGCTGCTCCATCTGTCCATGTCATTGTCTCTGCCTCCATCTCTGGTATCACTGTTATTTCCAGTTTTCAGTCAGTATCGAAGGACTTCTCCTTTTCCAGTGGAAATCAGATGCTAATAAAGGAAACCCAGCTAAACACAGCCCCCTGCACTGTAACTCTGAGACTTAGAGGAATAAGAAATGTGGAAGGGCCAACATCTTTTAACTAAAATTTCTTTGAACTTTAGTTCAAGGATATTTTTGTTTGTTTAATTTCTCCCTAGGAATGTATTAATTGAGGGGGATTCAGAGTGTTAGGATTTGGGGCATCCTTCATCTTTTAATTATTTGGACTAATTGCATAATCTCTGGTGGGCTATATTAAACAATGCAGATGGGTGTAATTTGAGACGGAAAATAAAATCAAGATAAAATACTCTGCCTAGGGTACAGTACCCACTCAAAGTTAATTTTATTAATGTATTATTCTGACCCATTTTATAGTTTTCTGAGGACAAATATTTGAACTGTCTTCCCAACTGATTATGGAAAGCTGTATAAAATAGTAGTCTGTGGATGCAGGGGTGGAATGTCTCATGGGGATTAGGGCAGTACTGCCCTGATATGTTACTAGTCTCCGATCCCAAGGGGAATGGCCATACCATATGCTTCATTATTAAACTCACTGGGTTAAGACTGTGGTTTTCATCCCTAGCCACACATTAGAATCATCTGGGGAGTGTTTAAAATACTCAGACCTCACCTTAGACCAATTAAATTAGAATCTCTGGGGTTGAGGTCTAGTGTTATTATAAAGCTCCTGGGTATTCTCGGCATACATCTGTCTTAGGTTGAGTTTCTCAGGAAACAGACTTTGTGACAGAGATTTGTGTACAGAAGGCTTATTTGGGAGTGCTGAAAGAAACAGGAGAAGGAAAAGTTGAACCGCAACAATAGATGCCTCTTCCACAACTGATGCTACATTGAGGTTTATCCTGAATTTGGGAAAGAGAGCCATAAAGTTACACTCATATCCAACAGATATTGAATTTGGGGAAGGAAGCTCCCTTTCACTGAGTACAACTACAAAGATAAACTTATCTTTGAGCTGTCAGTAGTCAATAGAGAAGTCAATACGTAGTCTGACTTCTCAGATTTGTGAAGAATTTGAGTCAACCCTTCTGACCCCTCTCTAAAGCCTCTAGCTCACTAAATGAGATGAAGGATGAAAGCAAGTAGGGCCTGAAATCTAGTGGGCCACGTTGCTCAGTGATGGAGTCATTGCCAAATAGTCAAGTATCATGGGCTTGTGTGCCTCTGCTACTCCCTCACCTTAGAAGTGGATGATCTCAAAGAGTTCCTTACTTCCTGCTTACCATGTGACAAGGCAATCCTAGAGGAGCTAACTCATCCCCTGAAGTCAGTCATTATCCACCTCTTGCAGATGCATGCATCTCTGTGTATATTTTCTCATCAGGGAAAGTAGAGGAGCCCCAGATATATTGCTCAGTACACCTTTAATTGCTCTCAAATGGCTGTGTTGTGCTTTGATCAGCATTTATATTCATGCAAAGTTTCTCAATGTTCACAATTCCGAAAGTTGGAAGAAAGTAACTAGTCCCTCCCCCAATCATTCTCTCAAAAAATTTGAACAAGTAAAATGAAACAAATTGGCAGATAAGCGGGAAGAAAACCTTTCAGAAATTCATGAATGAATGAACAAGATATGCAACTTGAGAAGGAGGCAATTAAGTAAATTTCTGTCAACTATAATGAGGAAAAAAGATATAGAATATGTGCAATTAGCTTCTATGGCATATATCTACAGATAAGAAAAGATGATGGAAAGGAAGTAATTCTCTCTATATAGACCATAACACTTTAAAATCTATAACAGGAGAAAAAACTCCTATTCACAGTAATTACAAAAACAGTAGAAATGATCTTAATAAAAACATTCTTTTTATTTATTTTTAAAGGAAGTATGCAAATGAACATAAGAAATTTACGACACTGGAAAAATGAATAATGCAAATGTTCAAAATGCAGTGATGTTGATACAAGAATTGACAGGCAATGAAAAATACAACCAAGCAATAATATTTGTTATAACATGTCTATCTGTATTGTTGTTGTTAAGTGCCGTTGATTTGATTCTGACTCATAGCGACCAAAGAACAGCTGGTGAGCTTCAACCGCTGAGAGTTTTGCAGTCTGGCCCATTAATCCACAGCGCCACACCAGGACTCCCTATCTGTATTAGTATATTCTTAATCTTGCTATGTAGCCATACTGTTTAGCCTTTTATGATGTGCTGGTTACTCTGATGAATTATTTTATATGTGCTTTGAGGGTTCACTAGCTCACAACTGGACCAATAGATAACATAATGATAAACAGAGAAAACAGTTACGTTGTCAAGGATTTAATTAGACTTGGATCCACAATCAATGCTTATGAAAGCAGCTGTCAAGAAACCAATCAATGTATTACATTGGGAAAATCTACAGCAAATGACATCTTGTTCTTAATGTTGTGAAGTGCTACTGAGTCAGTTCTGACTCATAGTGACTCTGTATAGGTGTACAATGAACAGGTGGTGAGTTTGAACCACCCACCAACCTCACAGTTATCAGTCCACTAGTTTTCCTACAGAACCACACTAGTACTCCAAAAGTCCTCTATGTATATGAAATAAAACATACAGAATTTAGGTAAGATTGCCATAGTCACATGGCTACTAAACGATTGATCTAATAATCTAATTCAGTTTACTAACTCAATAGTCCAAGTACATTGTTCATTATTATCACTACTACCACTGGTGTGGTATGGCAGGATAAAGCACTGGACTGCAAGGTTGGTTTAGCCATAAGGTTGGTGGTTGAAACCCACCAGCCACTCCTCAGAAACCCTATACAAAGTGGCTAAAAGTTAGAATCAACTCAACAGCAATTAATGAAAATGAACAAACTATTACCATTACAACTACTACTACCACTACTACTAGTATATACAGTTACTACTCGATACGTACATGTAGTTTATGAAAATGATATTAGAGACTTGCTGATATTCTTTTCTTGTACTTAACAATAACGGTTTCATTAAGGTCAAATAATTTAATGTAGAAGTAGAACCTATTGAAGCCACATACGTGTTGGTAGGATAAGCACTGGACTGCTAACTACAAGGTCAGTAGTTCAAATCCACAAGCTGCTCCTCAGAAACCTTGTGCAGGGTCGCTATGAATCAGAACTGAGTAACACCACTTAATGACATCCTAGGGAATGAAGACTGCAGTAACAAAATCCACATATGTCGAGGTTCTTGCTATTTATTGTTAACAGTGTCCAGATTGCTACAACTCTGTGTGCTTCAGTGTTCTTATCTGTAAAATAATATTGTCCCTATCTCTTAAAGTTATTGTAACAAGATGATGTAATGAAAGTACTTGGCATAGTAGAATATTCAGTGTAGTTCTAAAATTACTAGTATCCTTACATGTTACGATATTATCTACCACTCGTCTGTCAGTTTGTCGTGCTATGGTGGCTTGCGTGTTGCTATGATGCTGGAAACTATGCTACCAGTATTTTAAATATCAGCAGGGTCACCCATGATGGACAGGTTTCAGCTGAGCTTTCAACTAAGACAGACTGGGATGGAGAGGCAGAAATACTTTTGAATGGTTAGGCACTGAAAACATTAATAACAGCAGAACTTTGCCATATATACATTCATCTATGCCAAGAAATTTGGAAGATAGCAATCTGGCCAACTGATTGGAAGACATCCATGTTTATGACCATTCCAAAGAGAGGTGACCCAATGGAATGTAGTAATCATTGGACAATATCATTAATATTGCATGCAAATAAATTTTTGCTGAATTTAATTAGAAAACAATTGCAATAGTACATAGACAGAGGACTTCAGGGGTTCAAGCCAAGGATGGGAACGAGGCATATCATTGCTGACATCAGATCTTGGCTGAAAGCAGAGAATACCATAAAGTTGTTTACCTGTGCCTTTATGACTATGTAAAGACTTTTTTTTTTTTTTTTTTTTTAAGTTTTTATTGTGAATTGAGTGAACATTTACAGGGCAGATCATCAGTTTTTCATTGATTTTCTTTCATTCTTATACTTTGTTTCATTACAATTATTATAATCCCCTCCATGTACCAACGGTTAACAGTATTTCTCTCTATTCTTTTTAGCTCTTTATTTCTTTTTTAACACTCAGATACTCAGGCATATATAATAATTTATACCACCAAAGGGCATATTCTGCAAGTCTTCCTTCTGGCCACCAGCTCTCAATCCCTCTCTTTCCATGAATCTAGAGTCCTCAGCTGCTTCCTTTCTCTATGTCCCCATCTCTGCCTCCATCTCTGGTGTCATTGCTTCTCTAGATAAGGTCCCACATTCTGCTTGTGCTCTTCTCCTTTGATGGTCCTAGGGGCCTCTGTTTCTGGACTGTAAGATTAACTACACCCCCATTTTTGTCACAAAACTTCTACCTTTACAATTGTGACATTCACAATTAGTCATGATAACAATTACTCAATATGGAATCATAAGAATCTTATCCCCATCTCTTTACACCAGACCAATCTAGACAAGATGAAAACCATTCAGTGGGGACTCTTTCTTCCCCCACATACTCTTACTAAACTCCCTCTTGAAACCTAGTAAGCCATTCACTTTGTGCCTTTATTGCCCCCTGATTTTAGGTAGCCAATGTTTAAGTTGCCCGTCCCTATCTACCCTGTATCCAGAGGAGATAGCTTGATACTTGATGTGAAGACTCCTTCCCACTCTGTTGGTATTTTAAGCTACTACCTCCATGGAAATAGGTCAAGTTCATCAAATTGTAGAAATTTACCCTCATTTCCTTTATCAAAAATTGTTTTGTTCTGTCTTTTTTTTTTTTTTTTTTTTTTAATCTTCCTCTAGTCGAGTTCTGGTTATCAAGACATCGAGGCTAGCTCAAATGGGTACTATCTGCAAGTTTGGTTGTTCTTGTGCATCTCCCCTCACTTCATATCAGCTGGATGCTTCACTCTCAGCTTTAGCCCTCTGTGGCTACATCCTTGTCCATGGGCTCAGGTGTCCCCAAGTCTCACCACACTTTGGACCAACCAGCCCTTCCTCTTCTCTCTCTCATCTCCAGGTTGTCTGCTTTTGTTTTAATATATGTATTTCTGCTCTTGAAATGGAGTTTATGTCTTCTTCGTGGTTGTATGCATAGGACCTCTTATGGTGTTTGAGAGGTGGTAAGGCATTCTGTTAGATGCTCTCACTCAAAACAGGTGAAGAAACAACATATTCCATACTCTGTTTCTGAAGGCTACAGCTTGCCACTTTTAAGGCTGAATCTCTGTAAAGGCTTTTGACTGTGTGGATCATGGGAAGTATGAACAATACACAGAGAATGAGTATTCCAGAACACTTAATTGTGGTCATAAAGAACCTGTACATAGAAAAAGGAGCAGCCATTCAAACAGAGTAAGAGTATACTAAATAGTTTTAAATCATGGAATATCTGAGCCAGCCACAGTTGTATTCTTTCACCATACTTAGTCATTCTGAAGGAGGAGCAAATAATCCAAGAAGCCAGGTTATATGAAGAGGAACTTGGCACCAGAATTGGAGGAAGACTCATTAACAACCTGCAATATGCAAATGATACTACTTTGCTTGCTGAAAGCAAAAAGGACTTAAAATACTTACTGATGAAGACCAAAGACCACAGCCTTACATGTGGGTTGCATGTCAATATAAAGAAAACAAAAGTTCTCACCACTGGAGAAATAAATAACCATATATATGGAGAAATGATTGAAGTTGTCAAAGACTTCATTTTGTTTGGATCCATTATCTATAGTCGGGGAAGCAACAGTCAAGAAAGCAAACAGCGTATTGCATTAGGCAGACCTGCTGCACAAGAGCTCTTTAAAGCATTCAAAAGTAAAGATGTCAGTTTTCAGACTGAGGTGCACATGACCCAAGCCAAGGTATTTTCAACAGCCTCATATGCATATGAAAGTTGGACAATGAATAAGGAAGACCATAGAAGAATTGATGCATTTAACTTATGGTGTTGGTGAAACATATTAAAAATACCATGTACTGTCAGAAGAACAAAAATACCTGTGTTTGAAGAAGTACAGCCAGAATGCTCCTTAGAAGCCAGAATGGCAATACTTATTGTCTCAATACTTCAGACATATTATCAGGTTGGACCAGTCCCTGGAGAAGGAAATCATGCTTGGTAAAGTGGAGTATCAGCAAAAAAAAAAACAAATAGGATGACCCCCCCACCAATAGGATGACCCCTCCAATGAGATATATTGGCACAGTGACAGCAGTGATGGCCTCAAGCTTAACAATTGTGAGAATGGTGCAGAACCTAGCAGTGTTGAGTTCTGTTGTGCTTAAGGTTGATTCAAATCAAAACCAACTTGACAGCATCTAACAACAACATTATCTGTCAATTTTTGTTACTCTGGTGACTTGTGTTTTGTAGTGATGCTGGAAGCTATGCAACTGGTATTTTAAAAGCCCACAGGGTAACCCTTGGTGGACAGGTTTCAGAGGAGCTTCAAGATCTTCATCTGGACTATGAACAAAGAGTGGGACTACTTCTGAATGTTTAGCTAATGAAAACCTTATGAGTGGCAGTAGAACATTGTTAGATATAGTACCAGAAGATTAAAATATTATCAATAGCAGCAGGATGTTATCAGATATAGTGCTGAAGATGAGCTCGTTAGGCTGGAAGGTATTCAAATTACTACTGGTGAAGAGCTGCCTCCTCAAAGCAGAGTTGACCATAATGATGTAAATGGAATAAAGCTTTTGGAACTTTCATTTGCTTATATGGCAGAAATAAAAATGACAAGAAATAGAAATCGTTGCAAACATCCATTTATAATTGGAATGCAAAATGTCCAAAGTATGACTCTAGGAATATTGTTGTTGTTGTCAGGTGCCATCGAGTTGGAACCGACTCATAGCGACCCCATGCACAGCAGAACGAAACAATGCTCGATCCTGGGCCAACCTCACTACCGCTGCCACCCTTGAGTCCATCAATGATGCCACCTGGCCGATCCATCTCGTTGGGGGTCTTCCTCTTTTTCTCTGACCCTCCATCCTACCCAGCATGACATCCTTCTCCAATGATTGTTTCCTCCGGACTACATGTCCAAAGTAGGAGAGACGAAGCTTAGCCATCCTGGCCTCCAAGGAGCACTCTGGCTGCACTTCTTCCAAAACAGATCTATTGCTTCTTTTGGCAGTCCATGGCACCCTCAGTATTCTCCTCCAACACCACAACTCAAAGGCATCAATTCTTCTACGATCCTCCTTATTCACTGTCCAGCTTTCTCATCCATATGAGGCTATTGAAAACACAGTGGCCTGGGTCAGGCGCACCCTAGTCCTCAAGCTGACATCTCTGCTCTTCAATACTTTAAAAAGTTCCTGTGCAGCAGATTTGCCCAGTGCAATACGTCGTCTGATCTCTTGACTTCTAGGAATATTGGAAGTTGTCAGAAGTGAAATGAAACGCATAAAGATTGATATCTGAGTGTGACTCTGTCACTGCTAGGTTATGCGCACTACCCACACAATGGGTCCTTCTGACTCTGCCACCATATCATGGATGTCCCCAGGCAAGTGGTCACCTTTGGCCCAGGTCCCCCAAGCTGCCACTCTGTGCTGCTGGAGACACAAAAAGAACTACAAAGGAGTTGGTATTAGTGTTCTTGAAATGAGCCATAGGTCATCTGATTTTGCTAAGATTACAAACACCACAAATGTTTTGTGTGGGAATTGTTAGCTGTTCCAGAAAACTACAAGGTGATTTCTGTGCAAGGAGGTGGGTCTGGCCAGTTTAGTGCTATCTCCTTAAACCTGACTGGCCTGAAAGGAGGCAGGTGTGCTGACTACAAGTTGACAGGAGCTTGTTCGGCTAAGGCTGTAGGAGCCAAGGAGTTTGGTACTGTAAATATTGTCCACCCCAAACTTGGAAGGTATATGAAAATTCCAGATTCAAGCACCTGGAACCTGAATCCAGATGATTCTCATGTGCATTACTGATCAAACGAGATTGTGCATGGAGTAGAGTTTGATTTTATACCCGAAGTCAAAGGAGCCGTGTTGTTTTTGACATGTCCTTAAAATTTTTGCTGGTGTTAAGAAGAACATGGGCTCTGCTGGGGTCACAGTGGTGATTGTGTGTAATGACCTACTGTGATTCCCTCTGCTGAAATGCTCTTCTGTCTTTGAAAACAAATTACAAGCTGGAAACAGCTCTGTGTACAACACACCACCATGCTTCTGCTTCTATGTCATGGGCCTGGGTTCTGGAGTGCATTAAGAACAACAGTGGTGCAGCAGCCATGGAGAATCTCAGCATCATCAAATCTCAAGTGATTTTTGTTATCAATAACTCTCAAGGGTTCTGTGTATGTCCATTGGAGCCTGAGCATAGAAGCACAATGCTCTAATTATCACTCTTAATCTCTGGAAGAGAAGGTTGTTCAGTTGGTTTGTGGTTTGTTTTTTAATAATGCCTTCAAACTAAAAAAAAAAAAAAATGTATATATATATCTATTAAACTCTCTTATTCTTTGTTCACTTGAATGTTCTCTTTATTGTGTTTGACTAGAGTGATACTGTGAGTTCCAGAAGAATCTTTGCTCAGGAGTCTTTTCCCCTCTTGTGTATCCATTGTCATTATTTTATGTTCAATGTGTAGAGAACATTAAAGTACTAAGACATCTAAGCCCTTGTCAGTGGATCTCTGTACCTGATTTTCAGACAAATTGTTCTACTTTTTAAAACTATGTGATGAGAATAAACAACTTGAGTTTGCAAAAAAAGGATTGCTATCCTAGGCATTGTTGTTGTTAAGGGCCGTCAAGCTGGTTCCTACCTTGTGGTTAGCAGTCCACTACTTATCCTACAGGACCACACCAAGACTACTATGCTGGCATTAGTGAGCTGGCAATCATATGTTTTACTATGGCTGGAATATCAAATTGAAGAGGAATGACATTGCGTTCATTGTCAAAAATTACACTTCAAAAGCTATCTTCAAGTATAGTGTTGTCTGTAATAGGATAATATCTGTATGCCTACAGGGAAAACTAGTTAATACTACTATTAATAAAATGTATGCACTAGCCACTCAAGCCAGTGATGATGAAATTGAAGAATTCTGTTAACGTCTTTGGAGTCCTGATGTGGCGTCTTTGGAGTACTGCTAACTGAAAAACTGGTGGTTCAAACCCACCAGGCACTCCTTGGAAACCCTATACTGGATCGCTATGAGCAAGAACTGACTTGATGGCACTTAACAATAGCAACAAAACCAACTTCTTCAGTCTTAAATTGATCAAATATGCAATAAAGATGCGTTGATTGGAATGCAAAAGTTGGAAACAAAGAGGAAGGATCACTAGTTGAAAAATAGGCCTTGGTGATAGAAATGATGCTGTAGATCACTTGATAGAATTTTTCAAGACCAACGATTTATTCATGGCAAATACCTTTTTCAAACAACATAAACACATGGACTTCACTAGTTGGAATTGAAACTAAAAGAACATATTAATGAGTATTGATCAGCTTTCTGATTTTTTTAAGTATAACATGGAATATAATTTTAAATATAATACCAAGGCACTTCAAAAAGTTTATGGAAAAATGTAATTAAAAGATATTGAAGTTGTCCTATGAACTTTTTGAAGCTCTCTTATATAAAATAAATGATAATGAAGAATTATATTTGACTACATAAAGATTAAATATTCCATATGCCAAGATTCAGTAACAAAATCAAATGGAAAGAACAAACTAGTACAATATGTGCAGCATGTTTGACAAATGGTAAACATCTTTAAGATTTAAGAAGTCTTATAAATAAAAACACTTGTGCCCTATAAGGAAAAACAAAGCAAAGTACATTAAGTAGATATTTTACTGTATGGATAAAAATGTGACAGAATTGAAAATGACGATTTAGAAACTGCAAATCTATAAATTACAAATCAGTATATGGAAAAGATTCAATCCTAGTATCAAACAAAATAGTGTAAATAAAGTAATTAGATATATTTTCATTTAATTGGGCAAGGCTATTAAAATGCATTTAATCAATAAATATTTATGACATAACTAATGTGTGTAGTTACCTTTTACAAAATTGAGGATGCTGGGAATCTCTGGGTAGTTGGCAAATGGAAGGTTGTCGGTTCAGATCTACTCAGAGTTGCCTAAGAAGAAAGGTCTGGAGAGCTACTTCCGAAAAACCCTAGGGAGCACAGTTTGACTCTGAAACTTATGGGGTCACTGTGAGTCTGAATCAACTCAATGGTAGCTGGTATTTTAATATCATCTGTCTTAGACTGTGTTCTTTAGAGAAGCAAGCCCAGTAAAGCTTGTTTTTGTATGTATGTAGAGAAATCGGTCTCAAGAAAATGACTCATGTAGCTATAGAGACTGATAAGTTCTAAGTCTATAGGTTAGATGTCAGGCTGAAGGCTTATCCTGACTCATGTAACTCCAGGAGCTGAATTCTGGCTGTAAGGACAGGTGAATACAAGGTTGACTGATGATTCACAGAATAACAACCCCCAGGATTGGCAGGAAATATAGCAGGTTGTTGGCTCAAGTCTAAAAAACTAGATGTCAGATGATGACAAACCAGATGCAGGATCCAGATCCAGCCAAAAGCAAGAGAGCTTTGTCAGAATGCCCGTATGTATTGGAAGCAGGCCACACCCCTGAGAAAACTGCCTTTCAACTGATTGTCTGCTTAGAGCAGATCTCATGATGGAGGTCATTACATTTTATCAGTTCTCGTTATTGGGGATGACTGCCGAAACACTGAATCATGGCCCAGCCAAGTTGAATCACAACCACAGCTATCACAACATCTGAGTTCAGTTTTCAAAAGGTTTTTCTGGCTCCTTTCACTTTGGAGACAGGTCTTTAGGGAGAAGCAAAATTGGAGGCAAGGAGATCAGTTAAGGAAGCTACTGCAATACATAGTGCAAGTGAGAGCAAATGATGACTGAGATGATGATGGTAGCAGGGAGGATAGTGATCAGTGGAAACTGTCACGGTAGATTTTGGAAGTAACATCTGCAGCATATGGTTAAGGAAGGACTGTGGGATAGGAGGACTTCATAGGAAAACTCCTAGATTTTGCAAGGGTCAATACATGGAGATGTGAGTTACTCAAATGGGAAAGACTGAGAAAGAGTGTGTTTGAGGATGAGGGAAACCAAATACTTTATAAAGTATATTAAATTTAAAACACCTTTTGATAAACTATGTAAAGATATCAAATGGGCATTGGAATATTTAAGTCTAACATTTTGCCAGACAGTCAGGTCTGACTAGAGATACTGATTTATGAGACATCATCACCAAACCATAAAGATATGTTGCTAAGTATCATCAAGTTGGTTATGATTCCTAATGACCCTGTATAGGATTTCCAAGGAGCAGCTAGTGAGTTTGAACTACTGACCTTGCAGTTCACACTAACCTTGCAGTCCAGTGCTTATTCCACAACTTTACACCAGGACTTCCATAAAGATATTGTTAAGTGCTGTCGAGTCTGTTCTGGCTCATAGCAACCATGTACAGGGTTTCTGAGGAGCGGCTGGTGAGCTTGAACCTCCAACCTTGTGGTTCAAACTGACTTTGTAGCCCAGCACATTAACCCACAGTGCCACACCAGGACTCCATAAAGATATGGTGTTGCTGTTAAGTGCCATCTAGTTGGTCCCAATCCATAGCAACCCTGTATAGGTATGTTGTTGTTAAGTGCTGTTGAGTTGGTTCCAACCTATAGCAACCCTGTATAGTTTCCGAGGAGCAGCTGGTATAGCACTACATAATTTCACCAAGCTTGTGATAAAAGAAGAGGGCCTAGGAATGCCAGTGAATTTGAAGAGGAACTTCATGTGGCTGGTGGGAGGTAAAAATTTACAGCTTTTCCTTAGAGCTATTTTACAAGCTTCATCAAAAGGTCTTATGGTTCATATCTGTACATCCAAATCCTAGAAGTTTTCCCAAAAGAAATAAACAAATATGACTCCTAGTGTGGCACTGTAAAGTCAGCACTGGACTGCGAACCACAAGGTTGGCATTTCAAACCCACCAGCTGCTCCTTGGAAACCCTAAACAAGGTTGCTGTGAGTCCAAACTGATTTGATGACACTTAACAGCAACAATGACTGTGAAGAATACAGAATCCTGGTGTGGTGTTGTAGGATAAAGCACTGAACTACTAACCACCGATGTTAGTGCCTCAGACCCACATGTTGTTCCTTGGAAACACTATAAAGGGTCACTATGAGTCAGAAACGACTCCATGGCACATAACAATAACAATGAAGAATGCATATATACATATACATTTATAATACATAAATAAGACTCCAAAAGTCATGGAAAAATGGAATTAAAAGAGAATAGAATTTGTCCACAAAATTTGTCCTCTTGTATATTATGTTATCTTACACAACATACAGAGTCCTGGTGTGGCACAGTGGGTTAATGTGCCAGACTGCAAAGGTGTTTGAACTGCAAGGTCGGTGGTTCAAGCTCACCAGCTGCTCCTTGGAAACCCTATACAAGGTTGCTATGGGTTGGAATCGATTCGATGGCACTTAACAACAACACAACATATGCATATATATATTATATAATATATATCTATTTATATACTAAGGTCAATAGCATGGGCATACCACTGTCGGATATAATTGCAAACAAACTTCATGGATATTCCACGGGCAATTTTCATGACATATTCAAAGAATTATGTCTTCACACATTGTAAGGAAATAGATACTGTTTGAGGAAAAATGGACATAACATAAAAAAAAAAAACTAAATTTAATATTTTTCTCCTTAATCCTGCCTACTGGCAAATAACACTATGTTCTCTGGCTGCTCTCTCATCATACTTGCTTCTTCTCCTTTCAGGGTTTCGAAAATAATAGCGTTTATCATTAGGAGGAACACAGGCATTGTCTATTGTCTTCCAAACATGGCCCTATGGGGCCTGTGTATTGATTCTTGTGTGTTTTGGAGTGATCACTTTGATGGAGTAGAGAATTGACTGGAGAAGTACAAAACTGAAGCTAGGGATACAATTTAATCAATTATTGTTATTATCCAAGTCCATACATGCCTGGAGACCTGGTGGCATAGTGGGTTATGTGTTGGGCTATTTAACCACATGGTCGGCGGTTAAATCCACAAGCTGCTTCATAGGTGAAATATGAGACTTTCTGCTCCCATAGAGATATACAGAGTTGTGTGAGTTGGAACTGACTCAGTGGCACCCAGGAACAACAAATAACGTCTGAAATTAAGGCAGTAACTGTACAGTCTGACAGGAAAAAATATATTTGAGAAACAAACAAACGTACATAGAAGGTGGACTAGAATAGATGGGCAATTGACTTAGAAGCTAAGAGAACCAGAGTAATTTTAATTTGAGCATATTCTGCTGAATAGCATTTAGAGCAGTGGCTTCCAAACTTGACTGCCCATGGTAATCAGTGGAGGAGATCTGTAACAGTACATATTCTAGAACCATACTTTTGAGTTCTGATTCATTATTACAAGGATGCAAACCAGAAAACAGTATTTTAAATAAATTCCAATGTGGATCAGAAAGCACAACCAGATTTGGAGTTTTTGCATGAGCATACTTTTTGCTGTTATTGTTTGTTGTTGTTAGGTGCCATTGAGTCAGTATGAACTTAGAGCGAATCTATGCACAACAGAGCAAAACATTGCCCAGTCTTGTGCCAACATCACAATCATTGCTATGTGTGAGCTCATTGCTGCTGCCACTCGTTGGGGGTCTTCCTCTCATTATCCTACCATCCATTTTACCAAACATGATTTCTTCTCCAGGAAATGATCCCTCCTGAGAATATGTCCAAAGCATGAGAGACGAAGTCTGGCCATCCTCGATTCCAATAAGCACTCGGACTGTACTTCTTCCAACACAGATTCATTTGTTCTTCTGGCAGTCCATGGTACTTTTAATGTTCTCCTCCAACACTATAACTCAAATGCATTAATTCTTTTATAGTCTTCCTTATTCACTGTTCAACTCTCATTGCATATAAGGTTATTGAAAATGCCATGGCTTGGGTCAGACACACCTTAGTTCTCAAACTGACAACTTTGCTCTTGGACACTTGAAAGAGGTCTTGTGCAGCAGATTTGCCAAATGCAATATGTCATTTGATTTCTTGACTTTAGCTTCCATGAGTATTGATGGTTGATAGGAGCTAATTGAAGTCTTTGATAACTTCTTTCTTTTCTCCATTTATCAAGGTGTTACTTATTGCTCCATTGGTGAGGATTTCTTGATTCTTTACATTGAGGTGTAAACCATACAGAAGGCTGTGGTCTTTGCTGTTCATCATTAAGTATTTTCAATATTCTTCACTTTGATCAATCAAGACTGTAACATCTGCATATCACAGGTTGTTAATGAGTCTTTCTCCGATCCTGATGCCATGTTTACCTTCATATATTTCAGCTTCTAAGATTGTGTGCTCAGCATATAGATTGAATAAGTATGGTGAAAGCATACAAACCTGACATATACCTTTCCTAATTTTAAACCATTCAATGTTCTCTTGTTCTTCTTGAATGACTGCTTATTTGGTCTATGTACAGGTTCCTCATGAACACAATTAAGTATTCTGGGATGTTAATTCTCTGCAATGTTGTCCATAGCAAGTCATCATTCACACAATCTAAAGCCTTTGCAGAATCATTAAAAGAGTTAAAGCATCTTTCTTGTATTCTCTGCTTTTACTCAAGGTTAATCTGATGTCAGCAATGATATCCCTCGATCTACATAGTCTTCTGAATCTGACTTGAACATTTGGCAGTTCACTGTCAATGTACAGTTGCAGCCATTATTGTTATGTTCCGTCAAGTTGGTTCCGACTCATAGAAACTCTGTATAGGGTTCCTGAGGCTTTAAATCTTTGTGGTGGAAGCAGAGTTAGTGTATTAACTAGCATGCAAATGAATATAGGAAAAAGTTATGGTACCATGGCTTCTGTTGGTGCAAGTGTAGTTAGTGGAAATATGAATAGTCTCTTCTGCTGCTATTCTGAGCAGATGTTCATTTCTCATTCATGAGGAATTAGGGCTTGAATGTCCTGCACCTGTTGCCAAATGTTACCAATGACAGCTTTTCAGTCTCTCTCTATGTACATCTGTTAGTCCAGTACATAATGATTTCTTTTATATTTAATATGTGGTCTTTCTGGTACAGAGAGGTGTCTTCAATGAATCCCAACTTTCAATGAACATAAATTATCATATTAGTTACTCAGCATATGTCCAAGACAATCATGTTCCAAGGAGATGTGTGTCTTAAAGATTAAAGCATTTTGCTTTGAAAAGTGGCCAGAATTTAATTTTAAGTTACTAAAACACCTGTGAGGAAGTGGTATGTATAATGCATGAGGTGTGACCAAGATCACTGACCATAGAGAATATTATGTTAAAAAGAAAAACAGAGACGTATGCATTGATACGTCTCTGTTTTTCTTTTTATGATGATGTTCCCATAAGTTTTTTGTTGTTGTTATGTTCCGTGGAGTCGGTTCCAACTCATAGAGACCCTGTGCAAGGTTTCTGAGGCTGTAAATCTTTATGGGAGCAGAAAGCCTCATTTTTCTCCTGCAGAACAGCTGGTAGTTTCAAACTGCTGACTGTGAGGTTCACAGCCCAATTCGTAACCACTATACTACCAGAGCTCCCTTTCCCATGAGTAGTGCTTCACCAAATAGGAACTGTGATTTCTGTAGGTAAGTTGAATTGGCAAGTCTTCTCTTCCCTGGCTTTCTGTTAGATCTCTACTTGCTTTTGTCTTCTTTCAATGGTTTTGCCACTAGTTGTTTTCTTTGTTGGTGTCAGTTTTGAAGATCAAATAACTTTTCTCCAGACACAAATTAATGATGAGTAAAAATATAATTATTTCACACAAAACTTCATTATTAAAAGATAAATTCAATGTTAATGCATTTTACCAATAGTTTTGGGCTATTGAAGGAAGCTAAAAAATCAAATGTTAAAACAACAATACCCAAAGCAAGACTTTGGACTCCACTGAAACCCTCCTGTTTCTGTTCAGTTGTAACTACACTCTGGAAGATCTTGTTCTGTTGTTACCTTTCTTTTAGAGTCAGAAACCAGGAGCCATGTGCTCATCAGGAACCCTTTCAGTTTGTGATGTTTTTGTTGACAAATGGATTCAACACTATATTTGAAGGGCATCAATCATGAAAATTTTAAAAACTCTTGTCAGAAACTGTAGAGATGGAGAACAGATTAGTGACTGCCAGGTGTTATGGACTGAGTTGTGTTCTCCCAAAATAAGTGTTGAAGTCCTGGCTTCTGTACCTATGGATGTGATCCTATTTGGAAATGGTGTCTTTCTTTTCTTTTTTTCTTTTTGTTAAGGGGATCATATCAGAGCAGGGAGGATCCTAAAACTAATCACTTCTGAATTTTGAAAGTAATACAATAGATACAGAGACACACAGGGGGAAGACATCTGTGTAGGAATACCAGGAGTTCCTCAGCAGTCCTTGGCATTCCAGGATGGGATACAATGAGTGTCAGTATCAAATGGGATAGGCCAAGTGAGAGCTTTGTGATGATAGAATAGTTCTATATCTTGATTGTACTATTGGTTACATAATTGTACACATGTGATAACTGTACACATGTACAGATAACTGTACACATGTGATAACATAAGATACAATTGGTTTCACACATTGTTACACATTCACACAATGTCAGTTTCTTGGTTTTTTGTTTGCTTGTTTTTTTTAATTGAGAATGAGTGAAGGTTTACAGAGCAGATCATCAGTTTTACATTCAACAAATCATACACTTTGCTTCATTTGTTTTTGTTGTTAAGTGCCATAGAGTTGGACCCAACCCATAGCGGTGCTATAACAGGGATTCCGAGGAGTGGCTGGTGAGCTTGAACAGCCGACCTTGCAGTTCAAATGGCTTTGCAGTCTGGTGCATTAAACCACAGTTGCTTCATTATATGGTTGCAATCCCCTCCATGCACCAACAGTTAACAACATTTAGCTCCTCTATTCACTTAAACCACTGCATTCCTCCCTGTGTCTTCCGCCACCCACATCTTTCCTCTGCTAACCTCCTTTCTGTTGTATATTGCCTGCCCATCACCCATGTCAACATGTGCCTACCCTCTAGCACATGTATCATTTCCTCCTCCCCCCAAGACCATCATAGATTGTTTATTTTATCAAGAACCCCCCCTTTTTTTACGTAAAAAACAAGCAAAGATAAAACCATGCAGGATTTTACAATCATTTACACAACCAAAGGGCACATTCTGCAAGCCTGCCTCCTGGCCTGCAGCACACATTCTTTCTCTTTCCATGAGTCTAGAGTTCTAAACTACTCAATCTCTCCATGTCCCCATCTTTGCCTCCATCTCTGGAATCACTGCTTCTCTGGTTAATGTCCCACATTCTGCTCTTGTTCTTCTCTCTTGATGGTCCTCTGTTCCTGGAATGTAAGTTTAACTACTCCCCACCTTTTGTTACACAACTTCTACCTTTAGAGTTGTGATGATCGCAATTAGGTATGATAACAATTATTCACAATTGAATCAAATTAATCCTATCCCTGTCTCCTTTCACCAGACCCATCTAGACAAGAGGAATCCATGACCTTTTAATTCTGTTTCTCCATGAATTTTTGTATTTATCTGCTTTGTTTTTTAAACTTTTTAAAAAAGTTTTTATTGTGAATTATATGAGAGTTTATGGGAGAACATAAGTTTTACATTAATCCTATCTTATTTCATTTCATTGCAATGATTACAATTCCCTGCATGCATCATCAAACAGCCAATGGATATACACTGCAAGCCTGCCCCCTGGCCATCAACACACAGACCATCTCCCTCCCAGAGTCTTTAGTCCTCAGCTACTCCATCTATCCACATCATCATTTCTACCTCCATCTCTGGCATCGCTGCTTCTCTGGATAGGGTCCCACACTCTGCTCTTCTCCCTTGATAGTCCCAGGGTCCTCTGCTCTTGGGCTGCAAGATCAGCTACACCCCTCTTTTTCTTACAAAACATCTACCTTTGCATTTGCAACACTCACAGTCAATCCTGATAGCAACTAGTCACTATTAAACCACAAGAGTCTTATCCCCATTGCCTTTCACCAGCTCGGTCCAGACAATTTGGAAACCACTCAGTGAAGATTCTGCCTTCCCCTGTACCCTCTGAAATTCGGCTCCCTCTTAAAAGCTTGTAATCCAGTCAATTCTTGCTTTTGTAGCCCCCCATTTTGGTACCCAATGTCTAAGTTGCCCATCCCTGTCAACCCTGTGTACCGAGGGGGTGGTAATGATCCTCACTGTGAGGATTTGTTCCCTCTTTTGAGCTACTACATCCACAAGCAGATTACTCTTTTTTTCCCTCTTCTTTCTGCTTCTAGTCAAGTTCTGATCATCCAGCCATTGAAGCCAGGTCAAGTGGGTACTATCTGCAAGTATGGGTGTTCTTGTGCATATCATATCAGCTGGATACTTCACTCTTGGCTCTAGTCCTCTGTGGCTATGTCACTGTCTCGGGGCCCAGGAGTCACCAGGTCTTGCCACACTGCTGGCCAACCAGGTCTCCACCCAGGTTCACAGGAGTCTATTGAATGTGGTCCCACTTAGCTCACAACTTCATTGCTTTCCCC
>NW_006408652.1:2557729-2559713 GCF_000296735.1 Chrysochloris asiatica | reverse complement strand
TGTGACAAATGTGCTTCAGCAGCAAGACCACATGACTGCTCGTGTATTTCCCTTGAATCTTAGTCTTGGAAGGGGTTTTGGTCTCAGAGTGACCTGACCACTTGCCTTGATGACTCCTGGGTGAACGACTTGCTTGTTCTTGTAGCAGTCATTCAGACTTCCGTTAATGTTTTTGATTTTTCCTGTTGGTCTTTCTATCAAGATGTATCTTCTGTTTCTTCTAGCCATTCCAGGCTGGTCTGCTTGTCCTTTCAATATAAATTTCTGACCTCAAAATGGGTGAGGATCAGGATTCCACTTATGGTCTTATGCATGCAAAGGCTCCGCAGGAAGCCTCCTTCACTAGGCAAGTTCTAGCCCTATTTTAGGCATTCCAGTCAGTTATAGGCTGAAGACGGACTTACAAGCCTTTTATGGTGATATCTCTAGTTATTTCTTAGTCTTCCCTTCTAGAGTATATTTTACAATAGTAGGTAAGGGAAACCAAGATTCAAAAGACAACCAAGCATCTTAATATTATTTCCCCTCTTTTACCCATTCAAACCATGCCTTAATCCCTGTATCCCAGAGCCCTGTTGTTCCAAGGTTGTGCAGACATCAGTATTTACCATTGCCTCACTTAGGCCATATAAACCTGCCTAATTGTTCTCCCATCCTCCTTGTTCTTCCATTCCCCTCCCCCTTCTAGAGTATTTCACCCCTAACACCCAAACTATCCTAAGACTATTCTCTAGCCTGTGCTCCAGGTTCTCCTCCCTCCCTTTACCCCACCCCATACACCACGATAAGAAGGAAATATTTTTTCCCCCTTTTAGTGTGGGTACTTTCTCTTAATCTTTTACAATAATGGTGCTATGCAGTATTTCTCCTTTTGTGACTGACTAGTTTCACTCAGCATAATGTCCTCAAGGTTCGTTCATGTTATGCAGTGGCTTGTAGTTTTCTTGTTATTCTTCAAGGTAGCATAATATTCCATTCTGTGTATATACCACAGTTTGTTTTTCTATTCTTACATTAATGGGCATTTAGGCTGTATCCACCTTTTTGCTACTGTAAATAGCACGTGCTGCTACGAACATTGGTGTGCATATATCTACTCATGTTATGGCTCATATTCCTTGTGGATAAATGCCAAGTAGAGAAATTGCTGGATCATAGGGTATTTCTATTTCAAACCTTCTGAGGAAGCGCCATATTGGTTTTCAGAGTGGTTGGACCATTTTGCAATCCCACCAGCAAAGTAGGAGGGCCCCATTCTCTCTGCATCCTCGCCAGCATTTACTGTGCTCTACTTGTTTGATCTTTGCTGGTGTGAGATGATATCTCAATGTTGTTTTGATTTGCATCTCTAAAGGCTAGTGATCCTGAACATTTCTTCATATGTTTGTTGGCTTCTGGGATTTCCTGCTTGGTAAAGTATCTGTTCATGTCTTGTGCCATTTTTTTAATTGGGTTATTTGTCTTTTTTTGTAAAGGTGTTGTAGTTTCCTATATATTTTAGAAATGAGTCCCTTGTCTGATTTGTAGTTGCAAAAAATTATTTTCCCATTCTGTGGGTTCCCTTTTTACTCTTTTGGTGAAGTCTTTTGATGCACATACGTTTTTAATTTTTAGTATGTCCCATTGATCTATTTTGTCCACTTTTGTTTGTATAATTTCAAAATGTTTGGTAGTCTGTGTATGGCCTGTATTAGGGCCCTCAATTTGTCCCTATTCCTTCATTGATGGTCTTTAAAATTCTGGGATTCACATTTAGGTCTTTAATCCAATGTGACTTGGTTTTTGTGTAAGGTGTGAGGTAAAGGTGTTGTTTCAATCTTTTGCATATTGCTTTACAGTTCTGCCAGCACCATCTGTTGAAGAGACTATCTCTTCCCCATGCAATATACTTAGGCACGTTGTCAAAAAATCAGTTGGCTTTATGTGCATGGGTTAATTTCTGGATTCTTGATTCTGTTCCATTGATCAATATATCTTTCATTGT
>NW_006408652.1:2555820-2557449 GCF_000296735.1 Chrysochloris asiatica | reverse complement strand
TTTCTTTGCATAAGTCCTTTGTTTCTCTGGTTACATTTATTCCTAGATATTTCATCCTTTGGGTGGCTACTGTAAATGGTATTGCTTTCCTAATATCCTTTTCAGTGCTGTTGTTATTGATATAGAGGAATACAACTGATTTTTGTATGTTGATCTTATACCCTGCTACTTTACTGAGTCATCCAGTGAGGTCTAGCAGATTTTTCACTGAATCTTTGGGGTTTTCTGTGTATAGGATCATATTGTCTGCAAATAAGGAGAGTTTTGCATCCTATTTGCCAATCAGTTTCCTGGTTTTGATATTATACTATAATTAGTAAGATGGAGAAGCCCTGGTGATGCAGTGATTAAGCAGTCAGCTGCTAACCAAAATGTTGGAGGTTTGAACATACCAGTGATCTGCTCCTGTTAAGATTACAAATTTGGAAACCAAATGAGGGCAGTTCTACTTTATTCTACATGGTGGCTATGTGTCTAAATCAACTCATTGAAAATGATGTTTGGGTTTTTTTCTCCCTTTTTGGGTGACAGAGTGGTTACCCGCTTAGCTGCTAACAGAAAGGTCAGACACACCAGCTTCTCTGTGGGAGAAAGATGTGGTAGACTGCTTCAGTAAAAATTTACAGTTTTGGAACCCCTATGTTAGAGGTGGGGAACACCTGGCTGGCAAGCCATATAAAGCCTGTGAAATCTTTTGGTTTGGCCATGCCAAGGTAGTAACAGTGCCAGGCATCACGTTGTTGTTGTTGTTAATTGCCTTCTTGTTGGTTCCAACTCATTGCAACTCTGTATAGACTTTCTGAGGGGCAACTGGTGAGTTTGAATCAATGACCTTGAGGTTCAAACGAATCTTGCAAGTTGAGTACTTATACTACAGTGCCACGACAGGACTCCATCATATTTGTTATTATTAGGTGTCACTGTGTCAGTACCAACTCATAGCAACCCTGTGCACAACAGAACAAAACACTGCCCCGTTCTGGGCCGATCTCGTAATTGTTGCCGTGCTTGAGCCCATTGACGCTGCCACTTTGCCAGTCCATCTCGTTAGAGGACTTCCTCTTATTCTATGACCTTCCACCTTATGAAACATGATATCCTTGTCCAGTGATTGATCCCTTCTGACAAAATGTCTGAAGTATGAGAGACGAAGTTTGGCCATCCTGGCCTCCAAGGAGCAATCTGGCTACACTTCTTCCAACACAGATCTGTTTTATTCTTTGGCAGCCCATGGTACTTTAAATATTCTCCTCCAACACCATAACCCAAATGCATCAATTGTTCCTTATTCACTGTCCAACTTTCACATGCATCTGAGGTTATTGAAAATACCATGGCTTGGGTGAGGTGCACTTTAGTCTTCAAGTTGACATCTTTGTTCTTCAACACTTTAAAAAGGTCTTGTGCAGCAGATTTGCCTAGTGCAATACGTCATTTGATTTCTTGACTGCTGCCTCCATGAGTGTTGACAGTTGATTAAAGAAGAATGAAGTCCTTGACAACTTCAATCTTTTCTCCATTGATAAGAATGTTGTTTATTGGTCATTCTTGTTATGAGGATTTTTGTTCTCTTTACATTGAGATGTAATCCACACCGAAGGCTGTGCTCTTTGATCTTCATCAGTAAAT
>NW_006408652.1:2547362-2554293 GCF_000296735.1 Chrysochloris asiatica | reverse complement strand
AACAACAACAACAACAACATGCCCATATGTGGAGTCCTGGTATAGTGCTGTAGGATAAGCATTGAATGACTAACCTCAAGGTTGATGGTTCAAATCTACCAGATGCTCCTTGGAAATCCTGTATAGGGTTGCTATGAGTTGGAACTGACTCAATGGCATACAACAACAACAACGGGCATACACATATTGCTTTCTATAAGAGCCATATACTGCGTGTGTGTCAATAATAAAAATAGGAAATATATGGACATGTTGTTCTGTTGTGTGCTGTCAAGTCAGTTCCAACTCATAACAACCTTGTATAGGGTTTCAGAGGAGCAGCTGGTGGGTTTGAACTGCCAACCTTGTGGTTCGCAGTTCAGTGCTGATCTACAGCGCCACACACCACAGTTCTTGGTAGAAGTGGAAAAATGGACAAGTATCTGGTGTATGACAAGTCTTCATTTTATATACTTGTTTTCTCTCATTCATCTTGTCCTGCTGTTACTAGTCAGAATATCTTGAGTGCAAGAGACAGAAAATCTGATTTGAGATAAAGGAATTTGTTATTTTATATTTTTAAAAAACCCAGGGTGAGACTTGAATGAATTGATCAAACAAATGCCATCTTGGCTTAATTTCTTTCCTAGCTCTGCCCTCACCTGCATTGGCTTCATTCTCAGGCTCTACAAGGTAACCTACCAAATCTCCACACTTTCATGAATTTCAAAATTCAAGTATAATGAAAAATAGAGCATATCTATTCACAATAATTTCTGTAAAAGTCCAAGGATTTACTCTACTTAGATAACCATGGGTCAACTGTTGAAGCAATCACCACTGGCTATGGGGACTAGGTTTTGTGATTCAGTGGTAAATTCCACCAGAATTACATGGGCTGTAAGTGAACCCTCAATTCTTAAAGATACTTGGAGAGAGGTAAGGGATGCTAGCAAGTCAAAACAATAAGCATCCTGAAAATTCAGTACATTGTGCTTCAGCCTCACTTTAGTCAATTGCTGGTAATTTTTTAATCTGCTTCTTCTAGGTCTGAGCCGTTGTGTCCACCATTTCTTCCCGTGTCTTGTTAAAATACTACTTGTTCTTCAAAGGAATGTATAAATGTACCTGTATTTGCCAATCCTTTTCTCAATCCTTGGCTAAAATGAATTGCTCCAACAATCTGTTTCCTTGCAGTACTTTGAGCCTCTGTTCTATCATCATTATATTTGGCTGGGTATTGTAATAACCTGAATCCATGTCTTCATATCCCTAGCTTTGTGATGTTCGGTCATGGGTTCTGGGATACAGCTTTGTCTCAATCATACAGTACGTAGGACCCTACCATACTTAAAATGTATTCTTACAGAGTTACTGATTTGAAATTAATATGAATAATTGATTATTTTGTACCTACTTTAACCTGTGATATCAGTGATCTGTATTCACATATGCAAAACTTCTCTAGGGCATGTACTTCTTTTTGAAGACTTCCAAATTTCTCTTTGACATAAGAAAACTCTTTGTATTCACTTGTATATATAACCATCCTTTATTTGCTAATGCATCTACCATAAGATGGGATTTGAGTTTGTGTTCAACTTGAATTTGAAGGGCCTAGACCCTTTCTTCCTATTATATATATCTTTCATGGATTTTTGTATCAGAAACCAAATTCAATATGCAAGGTATAACATTAGCTATATAATCAGCCAGAATGAATAACAACCAAAATAGGTTCTTTATACTGCAAATTAAATTCTGAATTTTATAATTCAGCAACAATATACTGACTGACTTAAGAATTCTTCTGATCTTTTAAAGCAGTTTCCATTTAAATTAGATATATAATGTTGTTGTTGTTAGGTGCTGTGGAGTCAGTCCCAACTCATAATGACCCCATTTAAAGTTTCCAGGACTCTGTATGATACTCTAGGCTATGCACTTAAATGCTAACTGCAAGGTTGATGGTTCAAACTCACCAACTGCTCCTTAGAAACCATTTACAGGGTGACTATGAATTGGAACTGACTCAATTGTATGTAACAACAACAACAAGGTTTTCAAGTAGCAGCTGGTAAGTTTGAACCACTGACCGTGTGGGGAACTGTTCAGTGCTTATTCTTCAGTGCCACACCAGAACTTCTGGATATATGATGGTGGTGGTGGTGGTTGTGTGCTGTGGAGTCGGTTCTGACTCATAGTCACCTTGTATAGGGTTTCTGAGGCTGTAAATCTTCATGGAAGCAGAACCCTCATTTTTCTGCCACAGAGCAGCTGGTAGATTCAAACTGCTGAACTTGTGGTTTGCAGCCCAACTCATAAAACACTATGCTACCCGTGTTCCTTCTAGATATATAATAGTAGGTTGTATTTGCTGGTGAATCTGATAAGACAAATGGTTAGTCTTATAAAAGGTCATATATTGGGATGAAAATGAGAAAATTCAGTTCTGTGTCATAAGCTTTGCTGAGCATGTACTGTATCTCAACTCTGTGCTGTGCTTGCATGATGAACAGATGAATAGTAAGACCTCATGGTGCAGACCTTTGCAGAAATAATCTTTCAAAATAGTAGTAAGGATGGTTTTAAGTGGCTATTGAACATGTGGAGTCCTGGTATATAGTGCTGTGGGATAAAGCACTGAATGGCAAGGTCAATTTGAACCATGAGATCAACTGTTCAAATTCACCAGCCATTCCTTGGAAACCCTATAGAGGGTCACTATGAGTCAGAACTGACTTGACAGTACTTAACAACTATGGCATTCAACATTCAGGGAGTGTGGTGGTGCCATACAATAAGCACTTGGCTGTGAACCACCAGCCTCTCCATGGGATAAAAATTAGGCTTTCTGTTGTGAAGACTTAAATCTTCAGAAATATTACACAGGGTCACTATGAGTCAACGGACTTGGCAGTACTTAAACACATTCAACATTCAAGTGTATAAGTCAAGTTGTTCAGTGCTGTGGAGTCGATTCTGACTCTGAAACCCTGTATAGGGTTTCCTAGGATATAAATCTTTGCAGGAGCAGAAAGCCTCATATTTCTCCAGTGGAGCAGCTGGTGGGCTCAAACCTCAGACCTTGTGGTTCGTAGTCCAGTGCTTATCATATGGAACCACCATGCTCCTCATATGTCAGTTGTTGTTGTTGTTGTTAAATACTATCAAGCTAGTTCCACCTCATAGCGACCCTGCATAGGGTTTCTCGGGAGCAACTGCTGGGTTGGAACCACCACCTTGCAGTTCAAACCAACCTTGCAGTCCAGTGCTTATCCTACAATGCCACACCAGGACTCCATATGTCAATTAGTTGAATATACAGTTTTGGAGCTTGGAGAATAGTTCTGCATGAGAGATATAATGTTGTGAGTTATTTACTTATAAATTCAGGCAAGCACATGAGTTAGAGTTCTGGTGTGGCACTGTAGGACGAGTCTTAGACTGTTAACCACAAGATAAGCAGTCAAACCTGAGAGCTGCTTCTCAGAAACCCTATTCAGAGTGCTGGTGTGAAGCTGGAGGCTGATAATTAAACATTTTGAGCATAATTCTAAGAAATTTGGGAGGTTTTTCTTGTGGTCAGTGAGGAGTTGCTACGATTATCATGAGCAGATGTAAATTTTAGTGAGAGCAAGTGTGTTTCTAAGAGTGAGATTAACAAAAATAGACCAACTAACTGATTGTATAATTGTTCCACTGAGAGATGATAAGAGTGTAAAATACAGCAGCAGCAGTGCATTTAGGGATATGAATGAGATTGAATTAGCCGAATGTGGTGGTAAATACTAAGAATGACTCAGTGGTTATACTGCATGAATGGTTGTATAGTGATATCATATAGGAGAATGGGGCAAAAAAAAGTGAATTTGTGGGTAATGTGATGGCTGAATTGGGATGTGTTGTATTGGTGAAACTATATTCTTTGTTTGCATGCTGTCCAATTTGACATCTAGTTTAGACAGGACTTAATGCATATCCTTTATCCCCAGTGATAAAATAGTTGTATAACTCTCCCCAGTTTATAAATAAGATTTTTTTTTTTTCAAATTTGTGAAATTGTCAAGTGGAATTGTGTAGCAGATGTATGGGAGGCAGAGAGCAAAGACTATGTGGAGAAGAATAAATGCATTTAAGGTTTACATTGCATAGAAGCGTGGTGAAACCTCTAAAGGAACATATTGGGTTTGCAGCTATATTTATGTTTTCATTTTCCTAGATTGAATATATATAATCATAAAAGGTACAATTTCATTAGTTGAAAAGGTTTTCCATCCCTAGGAAACAGTATGCACCAAGAGCTCCACAAAATAGTTGAATAATTCAATAAAATCCCAAAGGATACTTCAGGGAAAAATAACTACCAAAGCAACCAACACATTTGGGCTGACAAGTCAAAATGATATATTTTTGTTTTCACTGAAAAATAAGCAACTCTTGGCTTGGTTTATTATTAATATGGTACTTCTAATATATACTTGAACATTATTCACCAAGATATATAATAATCTTAAATATTCAGTAACCTACTTTGGACCCCTGGTGTGGTGCTAATGCCTAAGTACTGCACTGCTAGTCACAAGGTTGATGGTTCAAACCTACCAGCTGCTCCTTGGAATCCATTTAGAGGGTTGCTATGAGTCAGAACTGACATGATGGCACTTAACAACAACAATAACAACACTGTGTTTCCTTTGATAGGTTGTAGGTTGGGCTGAGTTGCCTTTATGGAACACAGAAATGGGCAAGACCTTAAAATTAATGACATTTCATTTTATTTTATATAGGGGCTTTTTAACACTTTAGATGAGATTTTGGAAAGCACACTGTATCACATTTGTTTACTGAGCTAGAGTGATATATAAGTGGTATTCTCTTCTGATACTCCTCCCATTTTTCTTTTTTTTCTTCTCAGCAGTAGGTTTCAATCTCCTCATCCATTAAATCCAATGCTCCTCAGTGTTCTCTCCAAAGCCTCTCTTTTTTCCTATTTCATCTCTCCCTAGGTGATCTCTTCCCCACCATGACTTAAAATAACAACTATATGTTTTAACTCTTAAATTCATAACTGGAGGTCAGTTTTTTCTCTGAGATTTGGTTAAATTTTATTCTGGACATCTATGTATGTCCCACAATACAACAAATCTGATTGCCATTCTATTGATATCATTTCTTACTGCAAACCATCTTTCTTTCTGTGACAGGTGATTTTCTACTTAATCTTCAAAGTCCACACCAGTATTACTTTTATTCTAATGTCTTTTTTGCCTAATGTTGTCATTGGCTTTGACCTCTGTCTGCTTTGGATTTTTTTTTTTTTCCATAATAGCCAAACTTTTCGTCAAAAGTGACAAAAAATTTAATTCTAACTAGTTGAAGAAAAATTTTAGGAGTTGCTCTAAAGCTCATGTAACCATGGAATGACAGTGGTATAAAGGTCCTGAAGTACAACTGGATCACTGAACACCATTATAATCTAGATTCTCCATGTCTCATCTCAACAAGAGGCCTCAAAAAGTTCATGACAAAATGGAATAATAGATAATGGAATTTTTCCATACAGTTTTGAATCCCCTTCATACTTCTTTGTGTTGGTTTCATTCATTCATTCTTTCCACACAGTAGAAAACATGGCCACTAGTAAGACGCACTTTTCATATTTCTGTGTCATTCCTGGAAGGGGGCTGCCTATCTTTCGTTTGCCGTAGTTTGAAAAAAAGTCTACTTGGGGTTCTGCTGGCTGGGATTCAATCACGTGTCCACATTTGGATCAGTGATATTGTAGAGTTATGGTATTATGATTCGCCACACTTTGGTCAGCTCTCATAGCCAATCAACCATAATGGCAGAGGGATATAAAAGAAGTTTTCACTAGGACCTTCTAGTTGAAATGGGTGTATAGGGTTTCTTTCTTTTTTTTAATGCTTTATTGTGAATTATGTGATATTTTCCATGGGAGGACATCAGCTTCACATTGATCCCATCATATATCATTTCCTTGCCATAGTTACAATCCCTTCCATGCATCATCCATCAACCAAAGGGTATACCCTGCAAGCCTGCCCCCCTATCGTCCACATACCACCCCTCTCTCTCTCCAGGTCCAAAGTCTCTAGCCACTCCATCTCCCCACGTCATCATCTTTGCCTCCATCCCTGGTATCACTGCTTCTCTGGGTAGAGTGCCTTTCTCTGCTCTTCTCTTTTGATGGTCCCAGGGACCTCTGTTCCTAGACTGTAAGGTTAATCACTCCCCTCCCTTTGCCCCAAAACATCCACCTTTACATTTCCAGCCCTTACAATCAAGCCTGATAACAATTATTCGCTATTGTATCACAAGAGACCTATCCACATCTCCTTTCATCAGCCCTGACTAGGCAGAATGGATACTACTAAGTGGAGAGTCTACCTTGCTCCATGCCCTCTGAATCTAGGTTCCCACTTGAAAGCTTGTAAGCCAGTCACTTCTTGCTTCTGTAGCCGCCCCCATTCTGGGTAGCCAATGTCCAGGTTGCCCATTCCTGTCCTCTCCATGTGCAGAGGAGGTGGGAATGATCCTCGCTGTAAAGATTTGTTCACTCTTTGAGCTAGGTGAATGTCAAGTTCATCAAATTGTATCAGTGGTCACCAATCAGAGCATGATTTCCCATTGAGCCTTAGTCTTAGAAGGGGGTTTGCCTTGAGGGGGACCTGACCACTTGCCTTGATGTCTCCTGGGTGAGCCACTTATTTGTTCTTGTAGTAATCCATTGACCTGCCTATATTGTTTTGTGTTTTTCTTGTCAGTCTTTCTTTCAGGAAGTATCTTCTATTCTTCTGGTCACTCCAGGCTGGTCTTCTTGTCCTTTCAAGTGGACCTTTCCCCTCAGAAGATTCTGGATGCTGTTCAGGATTAATCTATGGTCTTGTGTAAGGCAGGGGCTCCACAGGAAGCCATCTTCACTGGGCGT
>NW_006408652.1:2538104-2543316 GCF_000296735.1 Chrysochloris asiatica | reverse complement strand
CTTCTTATTGTTGATTTCTAGTTTTATAGTATTGTGGTCTGAGAAGATGCTCTATAGAATTTTGATGTTTGTACATTTATGGAGGCTTGCTTTGTGTCCTAACACGTGGTCAATTCTGGAAAATGTTCCATGCACGCTGGAGAAGAAGGTATATTGTGTTGTTGCTGGATTGAATGCTCTGTATACATCTATGAGGACAAGTTGGTTGATTGTGTTGGTTAATTCCTCTGTAACTTTGTCGAGTTTCTTTCTGGTTGTTCTGTCCCTTTTCAAGAGTGGTGTGTTAAAATCTCCCACTATAATTGTAGATTTATCTATTTCTTTCTTCAATTCTAATAAGGTTTGCTTCGTGTATCTTGGTGCTCTTTCATTGGGAGCGTATATATTTATTATGGTTATGTTGTTTTGCTCAATTGACCCTTTGATCATGAGATAGTGTCCTTCGTTGTCTCTTATGCTGGTTTTAATCTTAAAGTTTACTTTGTCTGAGATTAGTACTGCCACTCCTGCTTGTTAATTGTTGCAGTTAGCTTGGTAATTTTTTTTTTTTTTCAATCCTTTAACTTTTAGTCTGTTTTTGTCTTTGTGCATAAGGTGTGTCTCTTACAGGCAGCATAATGAAGGGTCTTGTTTTCTTATCCATTCTGCCACTCTCTTCTCTTCACTGATGCATTCAATCCATTGACATCAATGTAATTATTGATAGGTATGACTTAATTGCTGCCATTATGTTACTTTTTTGGTGGTGCTGTTCATTCTTTTGTTCTGCATTCTTTCTTGTGTTGGGTTTGTGTTTTTTGTGCTGTTTCTTGTCAGTTTCCTTTTAATTTGCATGTTTGCTTGTTCTGCTTGGAAGTCCATTTGTATGATAAGTTGTTGTTGTTAAGTGCCATCAAGTCGGTTCCAACCCATAGCGACCCTGTACAGGGTTTCCGAGGGTGTAAATCGTTATGGGAGTAGAAAGCCTCATCTTTCTCCCACGGAGTGGCTGGTAGTTTCGAACCGCTGACCTTAAGGTTCGCAGCCCGATTCGTAACCACTATGCTACCAGAGCTCCTTGGGGTTACCTTGTAGTCTACTAATTTTTTTCTACATTTAAGATAATCCATTGTATCCTGTAATTTACCTGGCATCCCCACCACCTGGGTCTCTGTTGCTATGTTTGTCCATTCTTTGACATTGATATCTTTTTTATCTTCAGTTGACCTCCCAGCTCCTTTGAGTTTTTTGTTATAGTCTTGTTCTGTTCTAGACTCTGCTATCTGTTGACTGAGTTCCAGGTGGTGTTGCCATGCCTGTCAATTTCTGTTTGTCATCTGTTCTTGTTGATTTTCAGTCCAAAGAACTCCCTTTAGGATGTTTTGAAGTGCTGGGTTGGTTTTGATAAAATCTCTCAGATTCTGTTTATCCTGAAATGTCTTGATTGCACCATTGTATTTGATAGTTTTTTGCTGGTTAGACGATTCAATTCTTGGTTGACAGTTTTTTGTTGTAGGGTTTTGCATATGTCTCCCCATTGCCTTCTTGCCTGCATGGTTTGTTCTGAATACTCAGAGCTTAATCTAATTTGCTTGGCTTTATAAGTGACATTTCTCTTCTCCCTGGCTGCTTTTAGTATTCTTTCCTTGTCTTTGATTTTGGAGAGCTTGATTATTATATATCTTGGTGACTTTCTTTTGCAGTCTATCCTTCCTGGGGTACGTTTGGCCTCTTGAGTGTTTATCTTCTCTTCTTTCAAGATGCCAGAATGCCTATAATTCTTATGTTATTCTTCTTCATGTTATACAGCATGAATCATAGACTGTCTTCAGATTTTTTTAAAACTTTTTATTTGCTTGCTCTTCTATCTTAGCAGTATTGAGGGATTTGTCTTCCAGCTCTCTAGTTCTGGCTTCCATCTCTTCTAATCTGCTCCTTTCCCCTTTCAGCGTATTGTGCATTTTTTATATCTTATTATTGATCATCTGAACATCTTTTTGCATGTTTTGAATTGTTTTCAATGCTGTATCAATCTTATTTGATTGCTCCTGTAGTACTTTCCTGACTTCTTCCTTGTTTTCCATCACCCCTCTTCAGAGCATTTGAATTTGTTTCCATATCATTCTTCTGAATTCTTTCTCAGGCATATCCAAAACCTGCTCTTCCTCCTCTATAAAGCCTTTGTCTCCAGCTCATTTGCATCAGCTATTCTCTTCTGTTTTGGGATGTGTTTTGATAAGGTTTGTTGTTTTTTATTCGGCATGGTAATTATTATTTATTTTTCTAAGCTTAAATGATCACTTGAACGTTTGTTGTTTGCTTACTGGGTGACTGCTGGTGAATATGATTAGGAGATAGGGTTCCCTTTTTGCATGTAATGCTTAGCGGGTGTTGTTGGGTCTTGTCTCAGTGGTGGAATATTATGGGGTATGCTTATAGCTTGCCTATATGGCCACGACTGCTGTCTCTTCTTGGGTAACATAGAGAGAAAAAGCTCCCTCCTCCAGGAAAGATGTGTGATCAAAAGGACCAAAAGCAGAAGTAGTATAAATGCATAGACAAAAATCAACACTTTGGAACAGAAATGAAGCTTTGGTCAACTGTCCTGAGCTATATCATCAATGTGTGTGCAATTAGAAGCCTCCAGCAGGGGGTGGGGTATGACCACTCTCTCAGGCCCCTACTCTAGTCACTATAGTAGAGGTGTGCAGGTAGATATTAAGGAGTTAATGGGAGAAAGATTGTCCACTTTTTTGTCTCTGAAAGTCAGTTAGGTATTTGCGTGTGCACAACGCAATTCTTGGGATGGTTGAGTCCTGTTATGCTGAGGTTTTTTAGATTACTTTGAATTGGTCCTTCGCAGGGAGCAAAGACTGTGCATTGGCCACAGATCACAAGGAAAGCAGCTCCAAACCCCAAAGCCCTATTCAGCAGAAAGGTGAGGCATCCTGCTCTCACTCAGACCCACAGCCTCAGAACCCCACACCAGTCGTGTGCTGTTGGAACCTACTCTAAAGTAGGTTCTTGAAGTATAGGGTTTCTTGAAGAAAAAAATCTCTATAATAAATGGTAGGAGCACTGGTGCACAAAATAGATGTCTACTAAATTTCTTCCCTAATGTTTGGTCTTTAATTAATTATGTGCATATCTTAATGTGGAGTTCTGGTGTGGTGCTGTGGGATAATGCATCAGACTTCATGAACTGCAAGGTTGGTGCTTGGAAACCTTATATAGGGTTGCTATGGGTCGGGATCGACTCAATGGCACTTAACAACAACAAATGTCTTAATGTGTGTGTAAGAGAGAGAGAAAGAAGCAGCATGAGGAGCATATTGTTGGAACATTAATTAAATGCGTATATGTGATATTTCCTCTTCATTTTTTTCCTTTTATTTTTTTAAGTGGTGTGGCACTGCAGGATAACACAAGGTTGGTGGCTCAAACTCATCAGCCATTCCTCAGAAACCCTTTATGGGTTACTATGAGTCAGAACCAACTCATTGGCACTCATAGCAAATTGAGATAATATTTGGGGAAACTCCCTTTGCTCTAGATAACTCAACAAATGAGGCCCTTAAATGTGGACCTTACACTCTTCTCTGGAGTGCTATAAAGGATCATTTTAACTGAAAGAACATTTGGGTTATTCATACTAATTAAGTCATGCAATTTCTCTTTACTTTGTTGTTGTTAGGTGCCATCAAGTTGGTGTCAACTCATAGCGACCTTATGCACAGCAGAACGAAACACTGCCTGGTCCTTAGCCAATGTCACTATTGTTGCCACACTTGAGCCCATTGATGCTACCACTTTGCCAATCCATCTCGTTGGGGGTCTTCCTCTTTTTCTCTGACCCTCCACCTTACCAAACATGATATCCCTCTCCAGAACAAAGTTCTAAACCCATTTATCCATATTATTATTCCTGACAAAGTGTCCGAAGTAGGAGAGACGAAGTCTGGCCATCCTGGCCTCCAAGGTGCACTCTGGCTGCACTTCTTCCAACACAGATCTGTTGTTTCTTTTGGCAGCCCATGGAAATTTCAATATTCTCCTTCAACACCATACATAACTCAGAAGCATCAATTTTTCTATGGTCTTCCTTTTGTCAGTAACCTCAATAGCCTCTATTTAGTTATAGGCTTGAAAGCTGCAGGCACAGAGTTTGGTAAATTAGTATAGAATGGTGGTAGCTGCAGAAAAATTTTGCAGCTACAGAAAATTGGTCTATGTATAAGACTACCAACAACCGCTACATTTAATGATCATACATTTACTTTTATCTTGACTCCTGGGGGAATGGTGCTTTACTGTAATTTGAGGCCACTGAAAGGGAGCAGTTATGGCTCCCTGATGACGTTGTTAAGTGTCATCCACTTGGTTCTGGTTCTGACTCATAGCGACCCTGTATTGGGTTTCCAAAGACTCACTAGTGGGTTTGAACCACCATCTTGCAGCTCAAACTGACCTTGCTGTCCAGTGCTTATCCTTCTGTGTCACACTAGTACTCCATTATGGATATGTATATATTTTCATGTTCTCTACTGGTATGTGTCATCCAGGTGATTGAGAAGAACTGCATCTCAGAGCAATATTAGCCACTTAAAGGGATTTTAAAAATGAAATGTCATGTGTCAAAATGTGCTCCATATGCACAACTCTCAGTCTATGTCTGACCTCAGAATAATAATACATCAAGTTCAAATGTTTTATAGTGAAGTGTATCATCCCTCATCTTCACAATCTGGTTCTCTGATAAATCAGACAGAATACACAAATAATGATTGTACAGAGGTTTACTTAAATACCTGAACCAGTAATTCCTTCCATATTTTCCCAAAGGTCTCTGTGTGTGCGTAAACATTCCTTCAACACTCAGGCCAACAGTTGGCAATTCTGCCAAAGCCTTCACTTCCTGTTGTGTACAATGTCAAAATCAGTGAGTGGTGAGAGCTTAAGGCCTTCTCCGGAAAATCACACTGCCCTGCATATGTACATTGCCGTCTAGACCCTGAGGAACATATGGAGCTTTCCAAAGTCCCCCTATGGACATCTCATTCCATTGAATTTTCCTTTTACATTTTTTGGCCAATCTCTTGTTTGCCACAACTGATACTATTGCTTCATGCTACAGCTGATGGTTTTAGACAAACATCTTGGCAACAGGGTTTTTCCACTGGAGAAAGCTCTGAGTCAAGCCAAATAAAGAAAAGATGCATTTTTTTTTTTTTTT
>NW_006408652.1:2536631-2537736 GCF_000296735.1 Chrysochloris asiatica | reverse complement strand
CCACCACGCCCCCTCCCCCCCCAGGCTCTCCTGTGTCTATTCCCTACTTTGTGCTCTTTCTTCCCCTCTTTCCCACCTCTCATCCCATACGTACTGGTGATCAGCACTTATATTTTTAGATTTTCCCCCCCTCCCTTTTGGGTGGATTATTTTTCTTAGTCTTTTACAATAACGGTTTTATGCAGTATTTCTCCTTTTGTGACTAATTTCACTCAGCATAATGTCCTCAAGATTCATCCATGTTATGCGGTGGCTTGCAGCTTCCTTGTTGTTCTTCAAGGTAGTGTAGTATTTCATTGTGTGCATGTACCACAATTTGTTTATCCATTCTTCAATTGATGGGCATTTTTGTTGTCTCCATTTTTTTGCTATTGTAAATAGTGCTGCTATGAACATTGTTGTGCATATATCTACTTGTGTTATGACTCATATTTTTTTTGGGTAAATACTAAGTAGAGGAATTGCTGGATCTATTTCCAACCTTCTGAGGAAGGTATTTGTATTTCCAACCATCTGAGGAAGCGCCATATTGCTTTCCAGAGTAGTTGAACCATTTTGCATTCCCACCAACAATGTAGGAGGGTCCCAGTCTTTCTGCATCCTCAACAACATTTGTTGTCCTCTGCTTTTTTGATCCTTGCTGTTATTGCTGGTGTGAGATTATATCTCATTGTTGTTTTGATTTGCATCACTCTAATGGTTAGTGACTGTAATATTTCTTCATATGTTTGTTGGCTGCCCGGATCTCCTCCTTGGTGAAGTGTCCATGTCCTGTGACCATTTTTTAATTGGGTTACTTGTCTTTTTCTTGTAGAGGTGTTGTAGTTTCCTGTATATTTTAGAAATGAATCCCTTATCTGATGTGTCATTGCAAGATTTTTTCCCATTGTGGGGGTGCTTTTTTTACTCTTGGTGAAGTCTTTTGATGCACATAAGTTTTTAATTTTTAGTATGTCCCACTCATCTATTTTTGTTTTTGTACTTTTCAAAATGTGTGGTATTCTGTATGTATATGCCCTGAATTAATGCCCTCACATTTATCCATATTTTTTCATTGATAACCTTCATAATTTTGATCTTTAGATCTTTAATCCATGCTGAGTTC
>NW_006408652.1:2532179-2536531 GCF_000296735.1 Chrysochloris asiatica | reverse complement strand
AACAGAGCTGCCAGACATGTCAAACAATGGCAATTATTTGGATATTGGATGTTTTAGGGAGTTCTAAACCTATTTATCCTTTCCAGTGACTCATAGGCCACTTATTTTAACAGCTATTATGATTGTGAGATTGTTGGTTTTTAAGGCTACTGTGGAGTTCTGGAGAAGGATATGGGAATAGACATAGTAAAATACTTCAAAGGTTACTGTTCTTACTGAGATTCAACTGTTTTTCTTCAATAAGAAAAACTTTATTGGATTAAGCAAGCCTTTAGTTAATTTCTGTAAGTATTGCAAGCCTTTGGTTTATTTCCATAGTTCTAAAAAAGTTTATTTTGACCCTTTCTTCCAGTTTTCTCATTGCTTTCATGGAGGGGATTTTTGAAGGTCTTTACTCTGCTATTCCATAAGTTTCACTCTCCCAGATGTCATTTTAAACCAGATTTTCTCCTGATGCTATACAAGTGATTAATCCCTCATAGTGGAAGTTCATTCTTTGGTGTCACCCAGCTAAAAGAAACTGTTTAATGCAACTCCATTTTATGTTTATTATACACATAGATTTACTTCAGTTTGGTATGAACATGAAGTAGCAGAGTAGGAAAAGCAAAACAGAAAACATTGTCATCCAAGGCTTTCATTTGTTTTTATTACAAAAATGTAGGAGTTGGATCTTCATGGTACCTTCTAACTATGATGTCTTGATTGACTTTTTTGCTTTGGAAGTTTCTACCTTTAAATAACTTGTTATTGTTAAGTTCTATCAAGTGAGTTCCAACTCTATTGACCTTATTCAGGATTTCTGAGGAGCAGCTGGTGGGTTTGAAACACCTATCTTTCAGTTAGCAGTCCACTGCTTATCCTACAGTACCACACCTATAGGCCTGATTATGAAAAATCTCAGAAAAGTTTAGGAAAAGCCAAGGGACATAGCAGTGGGTAGATGCTCTAACAAAGTTCTACATTGATAAGTAGGACACTCTATGCTCCTTATACAGGCATGGGTTTTTAGTAATGTTACTCATGACATATCCACTGCATCCATAAAGAACGGAACAATTTCAGATGCTCACTTCTTGCCTTTAAAATCAGTGACATGGTTCTGATGGCTGACAGCCTCATAGGGACAGGCAATTAGGTACTCTGATGAGTAGCTCAAATGAATTTCAATGAAGCACATGCACTCCCAGGAGAAGACTTACTAACCCAGCAAATTTGGCTCGGAGAAAGTGGGTCAGTTCTGTCAAGTGAAAAAATAGTCCCTGTAGTACTCATTTGAAGGGTCTGGGTTGAAGATGGTTTGAGAACATATGAATTCTTCCCATCCTCATATAGTTCTAGAGACATTGTAGGAAAATGATTGTACTTGCCCAAACAAGCTAGTTCTATCCTTAAATTTTTTGTTTTTGTTTTCAGTATGAAACATTCTTCTTGAGATAAACAGACCAAAGGGTTCATGGGGAAGGAGGGCAGCTGTCATGCTCAGATTATCTGGGGTTGGAATCAAGTAGAGATTTTTTTTTTTTCTCTACCGATTAGTTTCTGCAATTCCTGTTCATGACAAGCCAAATATTTTAGTACCTTAACTCTTTCAAAATATTATCTTCTTTGACTTTTCTGTTGAAACAACATGTTTTCAGTAATGAAAGGGATTTTGAATGAGTTGAAAAAAATGTAAGGGAATATGGAGTGTTATACAAATAGTGGGACACATATGTCCCAAAGGTTCTCTGATTCTGGAGTTGTTTGAGGCCCATTTCTTCAGATTCATGCAGTTATATTGGCTTCCAAAAGATGGCAGTACACAATAAAAGTGGGGTAAGAATTCCCACTAAAGCCTTGTTTTTGTGTCAAGTCAGTTGACTCATAGTGCCCCGAAACTGGCTGGTGGGTTTGAACTGCTGACATTGTGATTACCAGTCCAGTGCTAGAGGCAGAAAATGTATTTAACCCTAACCCACTGGACATGGAAGGGTTACCTCCATTCTAGACTTAATGTAAATATTTTCCAAGAGTGAAGACCAAATAAACAGACTTTTCGACAAATAGAAGAAGCATTTGGACATCTGCAAACAAAATTTGGACTGATACTCAAAGAAAAGTGTAGGTTTCTTTAAAAAAAAAAATAGTGGTTAGGAGACATGGATTCATCACTGTGAGTCTGAGAGTAAATGGAGTATAGAATGGAAACATTCTCAATTGCTGACCAAGAAAAAGTTCAAAATCCAACCATCAGCTGGAAAATTGATGTTTAGTTTTCTGGGATTCTCAAGAGCCATTATTGGAACACTGTTAGGAAAAAGTTTCAACAGTCAACAATGCTCATAACAGTGAGATGCTCACTGAAGAGCTTAAGCCTAAACTTCAGATTAAATGCAAAAGACTGCTATCCAAGGGCATTGTGATCTTGCACATCAATACACATCCACAGACCTCTGCCCACACTGTTGACACTCTGCAAAAATTTCATTTGGAGGTTTCAAAGCATCCTCCCTATAGTCCTGATCTTGCTCCACCAGACTTTCACCTGTTTGGTCTCCTGAAATCAGCCTTTCAAAGATAAAGGTTTACCTCTGATAAGGAAATAAAGACAGGAGTGCATTCTAAGATCGCAACTCAGCCTAAAACATTTTTTTAAAATATGGGAATATGGAAGTTTGTTGACAGATGGACAGAGTGTACTGAAAAGCAAGGATTTCAAAAATGATGTATTTATCTTTTCTAAAAGTTGATGAAAATAAATTCTACAGCCAGAGTCCAGATATTTTTTTACTCACCCTCATACGTGGACACAGATTCACACACCGTATAATTTTTCATTGTAAATATAAATTATAAATCTAAATTTATCTATGTCTGTTTGCCTATTTATTGTGATCCAGTGACTATTCACCAAGTCCCACGTATGAATTAAATCATTTGACCCTTGCAAATATTCTACAGACTTGTTTAATTATTCCACTGTAGAGATGAAGAAAATGAGATAAAAAAGTGGTTGATATTATTCTTGTAATATGCTACTGGAATGTCTTCTCATTATTCTATGGAACACTTTGGTATTGATAACACACAGTGAGACTGTTCTGTAGTTTTAATTATATAATACTTGTCAGAGTTGCCATCTGGGCAGAGTGGACTTTATTAATGACAGAGAATTTTGAATTGTTTTTCTGTATCTATACTTGTTGCGCTGTGGGTCAATGCACTGGACTACAAAGTCTGTTTTAGTCACAAGGTCGGTGGTTCAAGTTCACCAGCTGCTCCTGGGAAAACCTATACAGGGTCACTATGGGTCGGAACCAACTCGACTGCACTTAACAACAACATACTTGTTTAAATAGAATTGACATGTTCTCTGCTTTCTGAAACTTCTTTGTGAAATTATATGGGTAGATATTTTTTCGGGGGAGGATGGGTTCTTAGGCAAATAGTTTTAGTTTCTTTCATATTTACTAGATAGTTCAGGTCTTTTCTATTATAAGTCAATTTTAGTAATTAATAGTTTTCTAGAATAGCATTTATTTAAAATAGATTTTAAAACTTAATTTGTATAAAATTTATCTAAATTATTCTATTAATGTTAAGACCTTACTAATCTCTAAAATGAAATGCTAGTATGGCGCTGTGGGTTAATATGCTGAACTGAAGTCAGTTTGAACCACAATGTCAGTGGTTCACGCTCCTTAGAAACTCTATGCAGGGTCACTATGAGTTGTAACTGACTTGATGGCACTTAACAATAACAAAAATTTCTAGATAACTGTAATTTTAATTTCAGTGTCCCAGTGTACACAGGAAGTTGCACCGGTGGCACCATAGAGTAAGCACTGGACTACTCACCAAAAGGTCAGCAATTCAAGCCCACCAGCTGCTCTGCGAAGAAACATGAGGCTTTCTACTCCTGTAAAGATTTAGAGTCTCGGACATATACAGTGTCACTATGAGTCAGAATCACTTTTAGGGCAGTGAGTTGAATATTGCACACAGGAAGGAGCGCTGGTGGCACTGTGGGTTAGGCACTGGGATGCTAACCAAAAGGTCAGCAGTTTGAACCCACCAGCCACTCTTCAGAAGAAAGATGAGGCATTCTATTCTTATAAAGATTGATTAGGTGGGGATGTAATCAATGGCAGTGGTGGTTTTGGCTTCTATTGTACAAAGGAGGTGATCTGGTCACACAGTGGTTGCACCCTCCGGTGAATCTGCAGGAGCAAGATAAGGCAGTTTGCTTTCTTAAACGTTGCTGTTGTTAGTGTCAATATGAATCGGTACCTACTCAATGGCACCTATGTACATCAGAATGAAACACTGCCTGGTCCTAGGCCAACCTCCCAATTGTTGCCATGCTTGAG
>NW_006408652.1:2526005-2530249 GCF_000296735.1 Chrysochloris asiatica | reverse complement strand
TTTCTTTGGTTCCCCAGTTTGAGAAATGCTGAGCGTGTTTTTCCTTTTGGTTTTCTGACTCTAGATCTTTGCACATTTTGTTGTAATATTTGACTTTATCTTCTCGAGCTGACCTTTGAAATTTTCTGTTCAGCTCTTGTACCTCCTCATTTCTTCCATTTGCTTTAGCATATTTACGCTAGAAAGCAAGTTTCAATGTCTCTTCTGACATCCATTTTGATCTTTTCCTTCTTAATGACTTTTTGCTTTCTTCCTGTATGATGTTTTTGATGTCACCCCCAACTCCTCTGGTCTTAGGTCTTTACTGTTTAATGTATCAAATCTGTTCTTCAGATATTCTCTAAATTCAGGTGGGATATATTCAGGGTCATATTTTGTTTCTCATGGACTTGTTTTCATTTTCTTCAGCTTCAGTTTGAAATTGTATATGAACAATTGATGATCTCTTCCACAATCTGCGCCTGGCCTTGTTTTGACTGATATAAAGCTTTTCCATCATCTCTTTCTGCAGATGTAGTCAATTGGATTTCTGTGTATTTCATCTGGTGAGGTCCATGTGTATAATCATCTCTTATGCTGTATAAAGATGGTATTTGAAATGAACAAATCATTGATTTTGCAGAATTCTATCATGCAATCTCCAGCATCATTTCTATCACCAAGGCCATATTTTCTAACTCCTAAACCTTCCTCTTTCCTCCCAACCTTTGCATTCCAATCACCAGTAATGATCAATACATCTTGATTGCATGTTTGATCAATTACATATTGAAGAAGTTGGTTGAATTCTTCTATTCCATCCTCACTGGCATTAGTAGTTAATGCATAAATTTGAATAATAGTGGTATTAATTGGTCTTCCCTGTAGGCGCATGGATATTATCCTATCACAGACAGTGTTGTATCTCATGACTGATCTGGATATGTTCTTTTTGACAATGAATGCATCACCATTCCACTTCAATTTGTCATTCCCAGCATAGTAAACTATGTGATTGTCAAATTCAAAATGGCCAATACCAGTCCATTTCAGCTCACTAATGCCTAACATATCGATGTTTATGCGTTCCATTTCATTTTTGACAATTTCTAACTTTTCTAGATTCATACTTTGTACATTCCATGTTCTGATTACTAATGGATGTTTACAGCTGCTTCTCTTCATTTTGAGTTGTACCCCATCAGCAAATGAATGTCCCATGGGCTTTACTTCCATGGGCTTCATTCGCATCATTATGGTCAAGTCTACTTTGTGGAGGCAGGTCTTTCCCAGGTGCTTTTTGAGTGCCATCCAAACTGAGGGGCTCATTTTCTGGCACTATATTTGACAGTGTTGTTCTGCTATTCATAAGGTTTTCAGTGACTAAATATTCAGTTCGTCACTCCTTCTGCCTAGTCTGTCTTCATCTGGAAGCTCATCTGAAACCTGTTCACCATAGGTGACACTCCTGGTATTTAAAATACTGGTGGCATAGCTTCCAGAATCACAGCAACTCACAAGCCACCACAGTATGACAAACTGACAAATCTTGGAAACCTTTTGTGACGGTTCTACTCTGTCCTACAGGATCACTGTGATTTAGGATTTACTTGATGGTAACAAGTTTGGTTTTCATAGTACACAGAACTAAATAGCAAATAATTATTGGGCATTTTGTTTCAGGTAACTTCTATAGTAATGCTTTTTCTCCTTAAACTTGTTGTTGTTGTTGTTGTTATAACCCTGTGCATGGATAATCAAACTTGGAACTTTTCTGTTTTTGGAAATATGTCAAGATTTTCCTCATGTAGTACTGCTGTGGTGCTATGGATTAGGCATTGAGCTGCTAACTGCAAGGACAGAGATTCAAATCCATCAAACACTCAGTGGGAGATAGATGAGGCTGTTAGCTCTTGACAAGATTTAATCCCTCTACAGGGTCTATGAGTCAAAACGGACTCTCTGACATTGGGTTTTAGCACATGGATGCTTGAGAGAAGTTTTTTTTTTTCTTTTTTTTCTTTGATAACAGAGTATCTTACAACATTCTATTGTGATACTTTTATCACTTTATTCTGAACCTGTATTTCTATCTATCTTTATATGTTTTACATTTGTCTAATAATTTCTTCAATATTACCCTCTCCATTCTTATTTTTTGGCTTTATGAGTTAAAGTACAATAATTGGTATTTCCAATTCTCCCCACTTTATTCCTGATAATTTTGTCTGTGGGTTTTGATGCTGTTTTATTTGCACATAAAATTTCAGGACAGTAAGATTGTATGGATTTTCAATATAACTTATTTGTGTTCTATCTCAATAGAAGACTTTCTCTTAATTTAACACTAATATAAATTTCATGGTCCTGGTTGCTTTGTCATGTGCTTGTGATCCATGAGGGGCTTCAAAAAGGTTGTAGGAAAATTCCATTCTCTTTTTCCACAAACTTTTTGATGTTCCTTCATATATGCCCTCCCTGATTTAAAAATTTTCAGACAATTTGTTTCTTTATATGTGGCATGGGTAACATTTTATTTTTTATCAAATCTGAGAATCTTTTACTTATAACTGCTATCATAGATATGCTTGTGTCATTTTATGTTATATAGTGCTTTATGATCTGAGTGTGTTTTGTTCTTTTGAGTATTTTGTTTGAAAATTTTTATTGTGTACTGAGTGAAGGTTACAAACAAGATCATCAGTTTCACATTCAACAAACTTTCATCTCAATGACTGTGATCACTTCCATAAAACAGCAGTTACCCACTTCCTCCTTAGAGTTCTTATTTCTATTTTATCCTTATTTCCAACATTCCTGAATTTTCACCTTAGGTAAAATTTGGCCTTTGATCTTATATGATTGCTCATTCCGTGGGAAGTATACCTTACTAGTTAGTGTTGTTCCCCTTTATACCTATCTACTGGTTGACTGAAAACTGGGCCACAACGGTGAGTTCCATTCTAGACCTGAAGGGTGTTTGAGGACCATAGTCTCAGATTTCTCCAGTCTGCTTCTGAGCAGAAGCCTGGGTTTTGTTTTGTTTTTCATAATTTTGAGTTTTGTCCCACATTTATTCCCGCTCTATCCAGAATCTTCTAATGTGTTTCCTTTAAGAGCAGTTGGTAATGGTAGCTGAGCACCATCTAGTTCTTTAGGTCTCAGAGTTATGTTCTGTAATTCTGAGACACAGTTTAATGTACCCATGTCCCATTAGTACATTGAACTAGTTGATTCAAAGCATCTTCAGTTTTCATCACTCTTCTTCCATACATGGAGAGACAAACAGTAGCACCTTAAATGGCCATCATGCCATGAGCTTTTAAAATCCTGGCTGCCACTCACCAAAGTAAGATGTGGAATGTTGTCTTTGTGAGTTGTTTTATGCCAATTGACAATGATATTCCCTGAGACTATGGTTCTGATTCCCCAGGGCCAGCAACTCATTGCCTCAGGGTGCTTGGTAATGTCTAAGACGTTTTCATCATTTTTCCCACTTTTGCTCCACCATATTAATAGGTGTGTTTGCAGTAAATACCCATCTACAAATATCTTCTGTGAAACCTATATATATATATATGTGTGTGTGTGTGTTGCTGAGAGTGCCGTCAAGTCGATTCTGACCAATAGCGACCCTGTATAGGGTTTCTGAGGAGCAGCTGGTGAGCTTCAACTGCCGATCTTGCAGTTCAAATGGCTTTGCAGGCTGGCACATTAACACACAGTGCCACACCAGGATGCCATATATATATGAACAGTCGATATATTGAAACAAATTTTTCATTGGGGTTTGGTCTACTTTCAGTAGAGTGGCTCAGGTAAAGCTTGCTTGGTCTCTGCTGGGTCTGAATTTGATATCTGACTTGCACTCCAACCTCCAGTTCTTTGGACTTGAGCCAGTGATGTGCTCTATTACTTGTCAGACCTGCCTGCCTTCTGATTTTGTTTCATCTGACAAGGACTTGGTGCTCTCTCACCTCTACATTTCCTTAATATATATCTTTATATTAACATTTATTGACTGTTCATAGCGGACATCATCAAAGACTTCATTATAACTCAATCAATTTGATGCTAATCTTAAAATATCATTATCTCTATCCCCTTTAACCCTTGTATTCCTCCCTGTGTCTTCATCATTGTTTTCCCAACCTCCTTCTTGTTGTATATTGCCTTCCCCATCACCAAAGTTAACATGTGTCTACCCTCTAGGGAGTCCTGGTGTGGCGCTGAGGGTTAATGCACCAGACTGCAAAGCCGTTTGA
>NW_006408652.1:2524143-2525905 GCF_000296735.1 Chrysochloris asiatica | reverse complement strand
GGAAACCCTGTACAGGGTCGCTATGGGTCGGACCCGACTCGATGGCACTTAACAACAACAACAACAGAAAGAAAAAACAACAAAAACATGGCAGGTACCAGGCCCAGAGAGTAGCAAACTTTCGGTTCTCCTAACAAAAGTGTGCTGTACCTCAGGAAGCTCTTGTGGTACCTCAGTAAGGTTGAGATAGTGGCACTTCTGGCACTAAATGGAATTCCTATGTTGTTGTTGTTAGGTGCCATTGAGTTGGTACCGACCCATAGTGACCTTATGCACAGCATAATGAAACACTGCCTGAACCTGGATCAACCTCAGGTTGAGTCCACCCATGCTGCCACTTGGGCAATTCATCTCGTTGGAGGTCTTTCTTTTTTTCTGACCCTCCATTTTACCAAACATAATGTCCTTCTCCAGGGACCAGTTCATCCTGACAAAGTCTGGCCATCATGGCTTCTAAGGAACATTCTGACTGTACATTTTACAACACAGATTTGTTTGTTCTTTGGAAGTCCAGGGTACTTTTAATATTCTCCTCCAACACTATAGCTCAAATGCATCAATTCTTCTACAATCTTCATTATTAACTGTCTACCTTTCTTAACTCTCTGTATTTCACATGCATATGAGGTTGTTGAAAATACCATGGCTTGGATCAGGTGCACTGTAGTTCTCAAACTGACATCTTTGTTCTTTAACACTTTTAAGAGGTCTTGTGCATCAGATTTACCCAATGCAATACATCGTTTGATTTCCTGACTGCTACTTCCATGAATGTTGAGGGCTGATACTAGCAAAATGTAGTCTTTAAGTCCTCTTTGCTTTCACTAAGCAAGGTTGTAGCATCTGCATGTTGTTAAAGAGTCTTCATCGAATCCTTATGTCATGTTCACATTCTTCAGCTTCTCAGATTATTTGCTCAGCATACAGATTAACAAGTGTGGTGAAATAATATAACCCTGCCTGGCATACACCTTTCCTAATTTTAAATGATTCAGCATTCCCTTGATGTGATTGAACAACTGCCTCGTGGTCTATGTACAGGATCCTCATAAGCACAATTAAGTGTTCCGGAATACTCAGTCTCCAAAATTCTGTCTATAAGTTTTGTCATGATCCACACAACCAAAATCTTTGCATAGTCATTAAAGCACAGATAAACATCTTTCTGGTATTCTCTGCTTTCAGCCAAAATCCACCTGACATCAGCAGTGACAAAGGCAATGATACCCCTCATTCCAAGTCCTCTTCTGAATCCATCCTGAACCTCTAGAAGTTCCCTATCAATGTATGCTTCCAGCCATTTTTGAATTACTTTTACTAAAATTTTGCTTACATGGATATTAATGATATTGTCCAATGATTTCTACATTCCATTGGGTCACCTCTCTTTGGAATGGGCACAAATGTGGATCTCTTCTGGGAAGTTGTTTTCCAAATTTCTTGGCACAGGTGAGTTCCTCCAGTGCTTCACCAGCTTGTTGAAAGATTTCAATTTGTATTCTATCAATTCCTGGAGCCTTGTTCTTTGCCAATGCCTTCAATATTCCTTGGACTTCGTCCTTCAGGCTCATTGGCTCTTGATACGCTACCTCTTGAAATGGTTGAACATCGAACATGTCTTTTTAATACAGTGAAGTCATTCCATCTTCTTTGGATGCTTTTTGTACTATTCAATATTTTCTCCATAGAATCCTTCAGTATTACAAGTTGAATTTTTTATTCAGATCCCTTAGCAGCTTGAGGAATGTTGAGTGTATTCTTC
>NW_006408652.1:2521135-2524043 GCF_000296735.1 Chrysochloris asiatica | reverse complement strand
AGACTGCAAAGCCGTTTGAACTGCAAGGTCGGTAGTTCAAGCTCACCAACTGCTCCTTGGAAACCCTATACAGGGTCGCAATGGATCTGAATTGACTCGACTGCATTTAGCAACAACAACAACCCTCTACCCAGTCAATGACTCTATCTTCTCTTTCACCCCTGGTAACGATCAAGGAAAGTTTCTTGTAATATGGAAGACTTTCCTTGAGTTTTCACAAAAATGGACTCATATAAAATTGCCCTTTTGTGAATGACTAATTTCACACAGCATATTGTCCTCCAGGTTCATCCATGTGATGAGGTATTTCCCAGATTCATCATTATTTTTCAATATTGCATAGTACTCCATTGTATGCACCAAAGTTTGTTTATCCATTCTTCCATTGATGGACACTTAGGCTGTCTCCATTTTTTTTTTTTTTCCTGTTGTGAATAGTGCTGTTATGAACATGGATTTACACGTATCTTCTCATGTCAGGGAGCCCTGGTGTGGCCCTGTTGGCTAATGTGCTGGACTGCAAAGTCATTTGAACCACAAGGTTGTGGTATACTGTGTCGCTATGGGTCAGAAACAACTCAACGGCACTTAACAGTAACAACTCATGTCGGGGCTCCTGTTTCTTAAGGATATATACAAAGAAGAGGGCTTGCTGGATCATATGGAATTGCTATTTCCTACTTTTTGAGGAAGCACCATACTGTTTTCCACAGTAGTTGCACCATTTTACAATCCCACCAACAGAGTGTAGGAAGAGTCTCATTCTTTCCACACCTTTGCAAGCATATGTAGTTTTATGAGTTTTGGAACTTTGCTATTAATGCTGGCTGCCACCCATCTGTCATTTTAACATACTGTGGTGACTTGCATGTTGTTGTGATGCTGAAAGCTATGCCACTTGTATTCTATACGAGCAGGGTCACCTATGCTGGACAGGTTTTAGTAGTGTTTCTAGACTAAGACAGAGTAGGAAGAAAGAGAGACAGCCTACTTCTGAATGTTTATCTACTGAAAATCTTATGAATAGCAGCAAAATATTGTCAAGTTTAGTGCCAGAAAATGAATCCTTCAGGTTGGAATGCACTCAAAATGTGACTGGGAAACAGCTGCCTCCTCAAGTACAGTTGGCCATGATGATGTGAATGGAATAAAGCTTTTGGTACTTCCATTTGCTAATGAGGCATAACTCAAAATGAGGTGAAACATCTGCAAACATCTATTAATAATAAGAACATGGACTGTATGAAGTATGATTATAAGAAAATTAAATGGAACAACATAAAGATCTGCACCCTAAGCATTAGTAAGCTGTAATGGACTGGGTACTGGTTATTTTGATATGGTTTACTATGCCAGGAATGCCAAATTCAAGAGGAATGGCACCACATTCATCATCAGAAAGAACTTTTTCAATTCTGAGTCATAGTGCCCCTATATAGGGTTTTCTAAGAAGTGACTGTTGGCCTTGCAGTTAGCAGCCTAGTGTTTATTCTACAGCACCACACAAGGATGCTGTTGGATTTGTGATTATGTTGAAAAGGTTCCCTTCTATTCCTATTTTTTCAATGTTTTATCAGGAATGGATGGTTCCCTTCTATTCCTATTTTTTCAATTTATATCAGGAATGGATATAGGATATTGTCACACTCCATTTTGTCATTAATCGATATAATCAGTTTTATTTATGTGGTGGATTACATTGATTGTTTTCCAATATTGCACTATCCTTATATACTTGGTATGAATCCCACTTGGTCACAATGTTTTTGTTTTTGATGTTTAATTCTATTGTCTAGGATTTCTTCAAAATTTTTACTTTTATGTTCATGTGATATTGGTCTATAATCTTTTTTAGTGATGGCTTTGCCTGGTTTCTGTATGAATGTTTTAGCACATTTTTTGTATATGTCCTCCCATTTCTTATTTGTCTACATGGTTTTAGCTGACAAATCAGAGTTCAGTGTTGTTGGTTCTCCTTTGTAGGCAACTTTTCTTTTTTCCTGAGCTGTTTTCAGGATTCTTTCCTTGTATTTAATTTTGGAGAGTTCGATTATGATCTGTCTTGGTGATTTTTTTGTTGTGATCTCTCCTGTTTGGGGTTCATTCTGCTTCTTGAATGCATGGTGTTAGGGAAGTTTTTGTCTAACAACACTCTATTTTTTCTGTGTTTTTCTTCGTCTCTTCATGTTCTGGAATTCTGGGCACCTATAAGTTATTCCTCTTCATGGTGTCCCACATGAATATTTGGTCTTCTTCAGATTTTTATCTTCTTTTTCTGATTGTTCTTCTAGTCTACAAATATTGAGAGATTTATCTTTATGCAGACTAATTCAGGCTTGCATTAATGAAAATCTACTCTTTTACCCTCTCAATGCATTGTCTGTTTATGAAATATTAGTATCTATCTTCTGGAATTCTATTTTTAGGTGTTGTATTGTCTTCAGTCAATTATGATACTGTAGTTTTTCCCCTGAATTATTCTTTGTTTTCCTCTCCTTTTCTGTCATTCATTTGGAAGACAACTATCTGGCCTACTGATTGGAAGACATCCATATTTATGCCCATTACAAAGAGAGGTGACCCAACATAATGCAGAAATCATCGCACAATCTCTTTGATATCCCATGCAAATAAAGTTTTACTAAAGGTAATACAGAAACGGCTACAAACAAACATTGACAGAGAACTTCCAGAAGTTCAAGCAGGATTCAGAAGAGACCATGGAATGAGGGATATCATTGCTGATGTCCTACGGATCTTGGCTGAAAGTAGAGAATATCAGAAAGATGTTTACCTGTGCTTTATTGACTATGTAAAGGCTTTTGATTGTGTGGATCATGACAAGCTATGGACAACATTGCAAAGTATGAGTATTCCGGAACATCAAGAGGCAGTTGTTTGAACAGAA
>NW_006408652.1:2513667-2517990 GCF_000296735.1 Chrysochloris asiatica | reverse complement strand
TGGGATGTTCAAGGTCATATTTTGGCTATTGTGGTTTTTTCATTTTCTTCAGCTTCAGCCTGAACTTGCATATGAGCAATTGGTGATCTGTTCCACAATGTGCCCTTGGCCTTGTTTTAACTGATAATATGGACGTTTTCCACCGTCTCTTTCCACACATGTAGTCAACTTAATTTCTGTGTATTTTAACTGTTGAGGTTCATATCTATAGTCATCTTTAATGCTGTTTAAAAAAAGTTATTTGCAATGTAAAAGTCATTGGTTCAACAAAATTTCATCCTGTGATCTCAAGCATCATTTGTATCACCAAGGCCATATCTTCCAACTACTGATCCTTCCTCAGTTCTTTCTAAATTTTGCATTTCAATTGCCAATAATTATCACTACATCTTGATTGCATGTTTGAGCAACTTCAGACTGTAGAAGTTGGGAGAATTCTTCAATTTCATCATCACTGGCTCTAGTACTTGGTGTATAAATTTGACTAATAGTGGTATTAACTGGTGTTCCTTGTAGTCGTATGGATATCATCCTATTATAGACAGCATTGTATTTCAAGACAGATCTTGAAATGTTCTTTTTGATGATGAGTGTGACACCATTCCTCCTCAATTTGTCATTCCCAGCATAGTATATACCATGTGATTGTCAGATTCAAAATGGTCAATGCCAGTTCAGTTCATTTCAATTCACTACTTCCTAGGACATTGATGTTTAAACATTCCATTTTTTACAATATTCAAGTTTCTTAGATTCATACTTTGTACATTCTATATTCTTACTTTGTACATTCTATATTCTGATTATTAATGAATATTCACAGCTGTTTCTCTTCATTTTGAGTTGTGCCCTATCAGCAAAGCCCAGGGTTGGTGTAGCTTGGTCCCAACTCACTCTGATGCAGCTCACAGCTCATCACCATGTGACTCCAGTCACTCACAATTTCATAATTAATTGGTGGTATATGCATGTGGGGACTAGTCATGCCTCTGGTCACCAGGATAATGTGAGATACAAGAAAAAAAATCACAACTTTCTCTCTGCCAGTAAGTGATATGCCTCTGTCCCACAAAAACATCCTCTACCTTCAAAGCCATCCACAGAAGTTCAAGATGGTCACACTGGGCTTGGCTGTCTGGCACAGATCACCAGTCTGTTCATTTCCTCTTCTAGTAAGCATTCAGTCAACTTCTTCATCCTGTCATCTGAAACTCAGGGTTCCAGGACTATCATCTGCATTTGTTGCGTTTTGTTTTCCATATCTTTGTTATAGAGTCTGTATGGCTTTTATAACTAGTCTGTCATCTTTCTGTCTCTATACTTGTATATTTTTTTATTCATATAATTCTATAGTTTGCATTTTAGTTTTTTGTAATATTTATATATTTGTATTGAGTTAACATCTTTACAGAGCAGAAATTGATTCTACTATAAATGTTGAAAAAGTCAGCACATCCTCTCTTTCATTTACACTTATCTTCTTCCACAAAAATTCAAATTTTATCATTATTTTGCTATTGTATTTCTCATTATTGTGTATCCTCCATTATATATTTAAAAGGATTCAATGTTCAATATCCTTTGTAACCATGAGTTCTCTATTATGGAGATTTAAAAAATTAATTTCATAATTGGCTTGATTTTTTTCAAGGTGCTAATCCTTGCATTCTACTTCCATTTGATATTTCAAACACTTTTCAACTTTAATGAGCATTTTCAAGCTGTAAAATTATGGATTACATCATTAGTTCCAAAAATGTCTGTATTCTTTGTTCCAATGGGCTCTGGTTTTAAATGTTTCTGTGGAAAACTCTGGTACTGGACTTATTTCCTCCCTATTATAAGTGATCTACTTTCTTTCCTGTCCACTATCTATGGGATTCTGTTCGTCCTTCTGGAACCAGTTATATGTGTATTGAATCTCCTTCATCATCCATATTTACAACAATTCTGGGTATGTGTCTGTGGGTGTCTTTGCATGTTTTTTTGCTTGTGCGATAATTTCTTAAGTTTGGCCTCTATGGCTTTTCCAATGACATTTCTATTCTTTGCAGTTTCTATGGTTTCTTTCATTCCTGAGACAATTTCATTATATTCATCTATTATATGCATCTATTCAGATCTTAGAATAGATGCATATTCAGATCTTGGAGTCCTGGTGTGGCACTGTGTGCTGGACTACAAGGTTGTTGGATCAGCCTCTCCTGCTGCTCCTTGGAAACCCTATACAGGGTTTCTGTGAGTCGGAACTGACTCAGCAGCACACAATGATAGCAATATATTTATTTTTACTTCCTTCCCTACATATTAAAGTGCTTATTTAATAAATAGTACATAAAAAAGAAGAAGAAAAAGAAAATCTGCCCTTCCTACAGATTATATACCAGTATTGGAAGACAGGCAATAAATTAGATGCATAATATATTTGTTGTTGTTGTTATGTGCCATGTAAATGGTGTTAAATACAAGAGGTAAAAATAAAAGGAATATAAGATGTTGTGAAGGATAGGTGAAATTTTGGATAGAGAATTCAGGGAAGGTCTTGCTGAAATTGTGAGATTTGTGTAGAGATCTGAATAATCTGAGAAAGTAGGGAATGCTGAAAATGAGGGAATAGCCAAGGTTCTAGGTGGGGGCTTGGTTGCTATATTTGCAAAAAAAAAAAAAAAAAGACCTTTTGTGGCTACAGTTGAATGAGTATGTTGTGGAGTAGTAAGAGATTAATATCAGAAAGATAAGGATGGGAAGCAGAACATGTTGGGTTTTGTAGATATTGTAAAGGTCTTTGATTTGTAAAGAAGAAGTTAGATGTTAGATGAGACTTGATCTAACTTAGTCTGGCTGCTTTCTGGAAAACTGATGACTAAAAGTGAAGAAAGACTAGTAGTGAGCATTTTACATTGAGAGGAGATTGTGGTTAAGATCAGGGTAGAGATAATAATTGAAAGTGATTGGCTTCTGTATTTTGAAGTGAATCAAACCGTATGTGTAGGTAGAGTAGATGCAGACTAGGAGAGAATGAAATATTTGGCCTGAAAAACAGAGATAGAAAATACTTAAGGAGGAGTAGTTGCATGTTGCTTTAATACTGGACCTACTCACTGGTACTCCAAATTTCAAAAGGGTCACCTGTGGTAGAAAGGCTCATTGGAGCTTCCAGATTAAGAATGGCTAGGCTAGGAGGTGGGGCATGATGGTGTACTTGGCAGAAAAGCTATGTGAATCCTCTACAGCAAAGATATGGGAAAAACAAATTCAGAGAATCGCCCTGCAACTCTGAACTTCAGATACAGGGATAAATAAGTGGAGTGAATGCTTATCAGGAGAAAGAGTTGAACAGACACAAGAAAGGAGGTGACTTCTGATTTGGCAATGCCAACCTGATCCGCTACAGCCAGTTTAAATGAGTTTAAGTGGATTTAGAGACCAAAAAAAACAAAAACAAAAACACAAAACAACAAAACAGTCCCATTGCAGAAACCTTCCTGTGACTCACAGAGAAAAAGGTGAATTTTTATTTTCTCTTTCTACTCACTTTCTATTCATTTCCTCTCTGGCTCCATGGTGACTAGAGGCAAGATCTGTGTGAATAGATACACCAGTGGAAAGTCCCACATGGATCCCGTGGCTGGGCCCATAATTGAAGGGGGAGGAAAAAACAGAAACAACCCATGTCAACAGGCTCTGTGCTAGCTCTCACTAGGAGAATCTCACCAGGAGAAGCAGTTGAAAGGACTTATAGGGTAGAGAAAAAGACTGGTAATAGGTCAGAGGGGCAAAGTGGACTATCAGAATTATGCTTAATTTTCCACTGTTGTTTCCTGTTTTTTTTTTTTTCCTCCAGTTTTATTGTTTTTAATTGTGTTTCTTTGCTCTCTTTCCTTCTCCCCTGTGGGAGTGTTTTCTCTTCTTTCCCCACCCAATAGGAGACAGCAACTGCAGCCATATACTCCAACCACAGATGTACCCTCTTCAACACAACCAATTATGCCAGAGTCAAGACCAGCTGCTATACACTGGATAAACAACCAACATCAGCTAAATTTACCTAGAACTGAACTTCATGAATTGCAGAGAACAGTGTACAAGCTCATCTGTGTACAAGCTCCTCTTTTGACTACACACACCAGAAGATAGTTTCTGAATGCCTAATACACAACATACAATCATCAACTTAATACAAGTACAACACCACAATGTCTTGAAAGCAACAATCTCTGTTCACATTAAAAAAAAAAAAAAAAAGTATCTCAAAGAAATGACCAAGAGGTAGCGCTTGAAAATGTTTTTGAGGAAAAACAGGTAATGGAGCTACCTGAAAAA
>NW_006408652.1:2512436-2513567 GCF_000296735.1 Chrysochloris asiatica | reverse complement strand
TCAGCTTGAGGACTCAGGTTCGCCTGACCCAAGTCATGGTATTTTCAATAACCTCATATGCCTGTGAACGCTGGACAGTGAATAAGGAAGACTCTAGAAGAATTGATTGTTTTTGAGTTGTGGTGTTGAAGGAGAATATTGAGTGTCATGTGCTGCCAAAAGAACCAATAGATCCGTTTTGGAAGAAGTGCAGCCAGAGTGCTCCTTGGAGGCCAAAGAGGGCCAAACTTCGTCTCTCATACTTCAGACATATTGTCAGGAGGGACCAGTTGTTGGAAAAGGATATCACGTTTGGTGAGGTGGATGGCCAGAGAAAAAGAGGGAGAACCCCAATGAGATGGATTGGCCAAGTGGCAGCATCGATGGACTTAAGTGTAGCAACAGTAGTGAGGTTGGCCCAGGATCGGGCATTGTTTTGTTCTGCTGTGCATAGGGTCGTACCGACTCAATGGCACCTAACAACAACAACAAGTAACGTTCTCTGGAATTCTTTTTCAGGTAGTTCCAATGCCGTTTTTTTCTTTAAAATAAATTTCTAGTTCTGTTTCTTGGTCACTTGTTTTCTGCCTCTTGGTGACTCTGTCTTGTTTCTTCATTTGAATATAAATTGTCTACTGCTTCCCAGACATGGTGTTATCATTGTATTTGTGTTTTTTATGTTGGTGTGTTCTTAGGCACTCACACACTACCTCCTGGTGTGTGTGATTAGAAAACAGAAGCATGTGCAGCATTCTCTGACTTTCTTGTTTCTCAGTTTAGAGTGGGTTTGACTGATGTTGGTTGTTGTTGATCAGGTGTATAGCACCCGTATTGGTTCTTTTCCTTTGGGTGGGCCCTACAGGGTACAATTGTTAATAGGCTGTATGGGCAGAGTTGCTGTCCTTTTCTGGGTGATGTAAGAAGAGGAAAAAGAAAAGAGGCAGGGAGAAAAAAGGTGGGAGCACAGAAGGGAAATTTTATGGACAAAATAGAAAGAAAAGAAACGGCGTGTGGGAGAGATAAACAGAAGAAAAATTAAAGTAGAGATAGTAAGGAGCTCTGGTAGTGTAGTGGTTACGAATCGGGCTGCGAACCTTAAGGTCAGCGGTTCGAAACTACCAGTCGCTCCGCGGGAGAAAGATGAGGCTTTCT
>NW_006408652.1:2504362-2507090 GCF_000296735.1 Chrysochloris asiatica | reverse complement strand
TTCTGAATGCCTAATACACAACATACAATCATCATCTTAATACAAGTGAAAGACTACTATGACTTCAAACAAACAATATCTGATCACATAAAAAAAAAAAAAAAAAAGTATCTCAAAGAAATGACCAAGAGGTAGCGCTTGAAAATGTTTTTGAGGAAAAACAGGTAATGGAGCTACCTGAAAAAGAGTCCAGGAGAATGATATTTAATATTTAGGTACTTCTAATAATATTTAGGTATCTTCAAACTTTTGAAAGAAAAGTCAAGGCAAACAAGGAATAATTCAGAAAAAAAGTGCTACAGGAAGAATTAAACACAATAAATAAAGGGTTGAAGACAAAACAAAACTCGAAAATAAAAATCCAGAAGATAAATACTAAGATATCAGAAATGGACAGTACACTGAAAAAAACCAAAGGAATAGAATTGACTCAATAATTGACTCAATAGAAGCCAAAAAATTAGTGAAATGGAAGTAATTATCTGAATACTAGTAAGAGAGAGGAACAATCAGAAAAGGAATGAAAAAAATCCAAAGAAAGCCTCAGATTCACATGTGAAAACATGAAGAGGAATAACCTATGGTTGACTGGAATTCCAGAACAGGAAGAAACAAAGAAAATCACAGAAAATATAGCTGAAGAGCTGCTAGAAGAAAAAATTTCTAACATTATAAAATGTGAATAGATAATCATTGGAGAAACTGAATAACCCTAGACAAGACAGAACCTAAAATAAGATCACCAAGACTAATCAAAGACAAGGAAGAATTCTGACAGCATCTTGGGAAAAAAAGAAATGGTACCTACAAAGGAAAACCAATAAGATAAAATTAAGCTCTGATCTCTCATCAGAAACCATGCAGGCAAAAAGGCAATGGAGAAAAATATACAAAATTTGAAAAAACCAAGCAAAAACTCCCAACCAAGGAGTTATTTGAATTGAGAACTTACAGGACCAGACAACAACCAGAAATTGATATGCATGGAAACACCACTTGAAATTCAGTCCAGATATGGAAGTGTCTTGAGTAGAACAAAACTACAAGATAGAAAATAGGAAATCAGAGATGTCAGTCTATGATCATGATTAGGAGTACTATAAAATGAAGGGAGGGAAAATGTAGTTACAGAGTTCCAGATGGTGAGGAGGTCAGTATTGCTTAAAATGTATAATAAATTAATAAAAAACAGGGTAACCTCAAAGAAAGTTAGTAAAACTATGAAGAAACTGATGAGAAAAGCACACACACACACACAAAATGAGCACAGAGGAAAACAAACAAGATGGTGGATCAGATAGACATGCAGTGAAGAGCTCCATCAGCAACAACACAGAATACCAGACCCAGCAGGCTTAGGTGATGGTGCCAGAACTCTGAACCACATATAAAGGAATATTTAGAAGGTTGGAAGGCTTACAGCTAGGGGATTTGTAGCAGAAGCAAGAAATCCATTGCTTTCTAATTCAGGATGCTCAGCTGTTCCTGGAGCCACCATCTTGGGAGAGACCAAGCAGGGGAAGGTCCAGAGCAGCACGGACACCTGACAGAACTGTGGTGATAAAGGTGTGAACACTCTTTTTTTGTGTGTTTGTTTCTGTTTATTGGTCTTTCGCTGGCTGTGCACCTCCATTCAGGTGACAAGAGGGGGTGCCTGAGTGAGTGGACACCCCACCCCCACTACTGGAGGGTTCTACCACACATGCACAGAGATCTCCTCAAAATTTAAAGTGACAGGTTCCTCTTAAAACCAAACAGCAGTGCAAAACAGCCACAGCTGGGCCAGAACTATTTATCACTAGGAAAAAGGCCTGAATGGGGATTGTTAAGTGGGACAGGCTGACTAAAAAGGAAATAGGCCAAAAATTAAATCCTGAGTTACGTCACAACAACCAACAGTGGCATCTTGACATTTCCCAGAAAGAAGAGTGAAAAGGGAATCCCATCTCCTGATCACATCTACCTGAAGGCATGAGAATTACCAAAATACACACCCATCTAAGTTTTAAGGCCACAACTAACTACTGATGTTGTTGTTAAGTGCCGTCGAGTCGGTTCCGACCCATAGCGACCCTGTACAGGGTTTCCGAGGCTATAAATCTTTACGGGAGCAGAACGCCTCCTCTTTTTCCCGCGGAGTGGCTGGTAGTTTCGAACTGCTGGCCTTAAGGTTCGCAGCCCGATTCGTAACCACTACGCTGCCAGAGCTCCTACTGAATATACCCAAAAAACAGATGACCATCTCAGCACATGTCCAGGAACAAGATAAAGTGACTGAGACAAATGAGATGGAGGTAGACCTACAGTCCATACTGAAGGGAAGGTAGGCTTTGGAAATGCATGAGAAGGAATTCAGAAAAATGATTATAAAATGTGTCAAAACACTTTACAATGGAATTGAGAAAAATAAGGAAGAAGTCAGGAAAGTGCTACAGGAACAATCAAATAAAATAGATACAGCATTTGAAATGATTTAAAACCTATAGAAAAAAGGCCAAAAGACTAATTATAAGAAATGGACAATTCACTAAAAGGGCAAAGGAGTAGAACTGAAGAGATGGAAGCCAGAACTACTGAGCTGAAAGATAAATCTCTCAATATTCTAAGATTCATGCTGGAAAACATGAAGAGGAATAACTTAATAATTATTGGCATTCCAGAACAGGAAGAATCACACAAGTCCACAGAAGAGATAGTTGAAGAGCTTCTGGAAAAAATCCCTAACATC
>NW_006408652.1:2501452-2503305 GCF_000296735.1 Chrysochloris asiatica | reverse complement strand
AAAAAGGATACAAAAATGTGAAGAAGGTCTAAGATTCATGAAAAAGGAGAAGATGTAAATAACTCATAAGAAACCACATAAAAGAAACCATACTGAGTGACATCACAAAAAACCAACAGAAATTGTATTCCAACAAATTTGCAAATCTGGAGGAAATGAATAAATTTGTAGAAAAACATGACCTACCTAAACTAACACAGAGAGAAGTAGAAAACCTGAACAAACATAAAACAAAGGAAGGAGTCAATAAGGTTATTCAAAAACTCCCAAGGGGGTGGGTGTGGGGAGAATCCAGGCTCAGATGGCATTACTGGTGAATTTTAATGAATATTCAGAGAAGAGTTGACATCAATTTTACTCAAACTATTTCAGAATACAGAAAAGAATGGAAAACTTAGCAACCACAACCCTCATATCAAAACTAGGGAAGTGCATAACTAAAAAAGAAAATTAACAACACTTGGTCTATAATTGCCCTGGAGTTTCAACTCATAGTGACCCTGTATAGGATTTCCAAGGAGAAGCTGGTAGTTTGAACTGCTGACCTTGTGGTTCAAACCAACCTTACAGTCTAATGATGTATTTCACAGCACCACACCAGGACTCGCTCATAAATATGTTGTTGTTGTTAGGTGCCATCGAGTCTGTACTGACTCATAGTGATCCTCTGGATAACAGAATGAAACACTTCCTGGTCCCGTCCCTACCTAACAATATTTACTACATTTCAGTCAAATGCTGCTACCATGGTGCCAATACATCTCATTGAGAGACTTCCTCTTCTTCTGAGACCTACTCATTTACCAAACATGATGTCCTTCATCAGAAACTGGTTCCTCCTGATAATATATCTGAAGTATGAGAGAAGAATTCTACCATCTTCTTCAGTTTGAAAGTGAACAACCATGCAATCAAGATGTATTGATAATTTTTTACATATAGATGCAAAAATACTCAATATTCTAGCCAATAAAATTGAACATATAAAAAAATAATAAACAAATGGGATTAATTATAGGGATACAAGGATGGTTCAATCCACATAATTCAGCATATAGATAAAAAAAAAAAAAGAAAAGGAAAAGAACTACATGATTATATTGAATGATGAAGAAAAGACATTTGACAAAACCAATCCAATTCTTGAAAAAATCACTCATCAAATTAGGAGGTTGGCCCGGGATCAGACATTGTTTCATTCTGCTGTGTATGGGGTCGCTATGAGTCTGTTCCTACTCAATGGCACCTAACAACAACAACAACAACAAAAGTAGGAATGGAAGGGAAATTCTTCAACATAATTAAGAACATATGTATAAATCCAGCCAGCATTATTCTTAATGGAGAGACAATGAAAACATTCCTTTTGTGAACAGCAACTAGACAAAGATGCTCTTAATCACCACTCCTACTCAATATTCTGTTGGAAGTCTTAGTTAAAGCTGTAAGGCAAAATAGGGAAATTGTAGTTGTTGTTGTTGTTAGGTGTCATCAAGTCGGTACCAACTCATTGCGACCCCCATGCACAACAGAACACAACACTGCCTGATCCTGGGCCAACCTCACAATTGTTGCCACATTTGAGCTCATTGATGCTGCCACGTTGCCAATCCATCTCGCTGGGGGGCTCCCTCTTTTTCTCTGACCCTCCACCTTACCAAACATTATATCTTTCTCCAGCGACTGAACCCTCCTGACAATATGTCTGGAGTATGAGAGATGAAGTCTGGCCATCCTGGCCTCCAAGGAGCACTTCTTTCAATGCAAATCTCTTTGTTCTTTTGGCAGCCCAGGCCACTTTCAATATTCTCTTCCAACACCATAACTTAAAGCATCAATTCTTCTACCATCTT
>NW_006408652.1:2493320-2499787 GCF_000296735.1 Chrysochloris asiatica | reverse complement strand
GTATGATGTTCTTGATGTCTTCCCACAACTCTTCTGGTCTTCGATCTTCAGTGTTTAATGTATCAAATCTGATCTTCAGATGATCTCTAAATTCAGGTGGGATATATTCAAGTTCATATTTTGGCTCTCATAGACTTGTTTTCATTTTCTTCAGCTTCAGTTTGAGTTTGCATATGAGCAATTGATGGACTGTTAATTTGTACCTGGACTTGTTTTGACTGATGCTATGGAACTTTTCCATCATCTCTTTCCACAGGTGTAGTCAATTTGATTTCTATGTATTCCATCTCATGAGGTACATGTGCATAGTAGTATTTAATGCTGTCTGAAGAAAGTATTTGAAATGAAAAAAATCATTGATTTTGCAGAATTCTATTATGTGATCTCCAGCATCATTTCTATCACCAAGGCCATATTTTCCAACTCCTGATCCTTCCTCTTTGCTTCCAACCTTTGCATTCCAATCACCAGTAATTATGGATATATCCTGATTGCATGTATGATCAATTTCAGATTGAAATAGTTGGTTGTTGTTGTTGTTGTTAAGTACCCTCGAGTAGATTCTGACCCATAGCGACCCTGTACAGGGTTTCCAAGGCTGTAAATCTTGAAGGGAGTAGAAAGCCTCATCTTTCTCCTGCAAAGCAGCTGGTAGTTTCGAACTGCTGATCTTAAGGTTCGTAGCCTGATTCGTAACCATTACGCTACCTGAGCTCCTTAGCTTAGTTGGTAGAATCTTCTATTTAATCCTCAGTGGCTATAGTGGTTGGTGCATAAATTTGAATAATAGTGGTATTAACTGGGCTTCCCTGTAGACGCATAGATATTTTCCTATCACAGACAGCATTGTACCTCATGACTGATCTGGATATGTTCTTTTTGACAATGAATGCAACATTGTCAATTTGTCATTTCTGGCATAGTAAACCATGTGGTTGTCAGATTCAAAATGGTCAATATCAGTCTATTTCAGTTCACTAATGCTTAAGATATCGATGTTTATGCATTCCATTTCATATTTGACAATTTCTAATTTTCCTAGATTCATACTTCTACATTCCATGTTCTGATTATTTATGGATGTTTACAGCTGTTTCTCTTCATTTCGAGTTGTGCCCCATCAGAAAATGAAAGTCCCGAGGGCTTTACTCCATTCACGTAATCACTGTCAATTCTACTTTGAGGAGGCAGCTCTTCCCCAGTTGCCTTTTGAGTGCGTTCCAACTTGAGGGGCTCATTTTCCAGCACTATATTTGACAGTGTTTCTCTGCTGTTCATAATGTTTTTAGTGACTAAATATTTGGAAGTAGTTCGTCACTCCTTCTTCTTTGTCTGTCTTTGTCTGGAAGCTCATCTGAAACCTGTGCACCACGGGTGACCCTGCTGGTATTTAAAATACCGGTGGCATAACTTCCAGAACCACAGCAATTCACAAGCTACCATAGTACATCGAACTGACAGACGAGTGGTGGTGAGGAAATTTAAAGACATCCAAATTTGCAAAGAGATAATAAAAGTCTATTTTCAAGTCAAATTTTGCTAAAGATAATTTTAAAAATGGCTGAAATTGTACATTCACAGGGAACTACCAGAAGTTCTAGCCAGATTCAGAAGAGGGCTTGGAGTGTGGGATATAATTGCTGACATCAGATGGATTCTGGCTGAAAGCAGAGAATACCAGAAAGATGTTTGCCTATACTTTATCGACTACACAAAGGCTTTTGATTATGTGGAACATGACAATCTATGGGCAACATCACGACGTGTGAATATTCCAGAACACTTAATTGTGCTCATGAGGAACCTGTACATAGGCCAAGAGGAAGTTGTTCGAACAGAACAAGGAACACCGGATGGTTTAAAATTAGGAATAGTGTGTGCCAGGATTGTATTCTTTCACCATATGCATTCAATCAGTATACTGAGCAAATAATCCTGGAAGCTGGATAATATGAAGAAAAATGTAACATCTGGTTTGGAGGAAGTCTCGTTAACCACCTGTGATATACAGCTGATACAACCTTGCTTGCTGAAAGTGAAGAGGACTTAAAGGTCTTACTGATGAAGATCTAAGTCCATAGCTTTTGTTATGGGTTGTACCTCCATGTATATAATGCAAAAATCATCACTACTGGACCAATAAATAACATCAATAGCCTCATATGCATGTGAAAATTGGACAGTGTATAAAGAAAACCACAGAAGTGTTGATGCATTTGGGTTATTATGTTGGAGGAGAATATTAAAAAAATAACATGGAATGCAAAAAAAAAAAAAAAACCCTAATCAGTGTTGCAAGATTTCCTACACAGTCACAGTGGTTAAAACAGCCAGGTCCTGCCTGATACAATGACAGATTCATAGACCAATGGAACAGAATTGAGAACCTAGAGGTAAATCCATCTACATACATTTTTCCAACTGATCTTTGACAAAGGGCCAAAATAGTTTAATTGTGAAAATATAGTCTCTTCAACAAATGGTGTTGGCAAAACTGGAAATCCATTTGCAGAAGAATGAAACAAGACCCATACCTCACACCACATTCAAAATCAAACTCAACTTGGATTAAAGCTGTAAATGTAAAACCTGGAACTATATAGATCATCAGTGAAAACTAGGAACAAACTTAGTGTATGTGTGTCATGTATTAGAGGCCCTATCAAACATTACAAAAAACATACAAGCAGTAGAAAATATACAAGCACTAGAATACAAACTGGAAGTAGAATACAAACTAAGATGACTGGGAACTCCTAAAAATTAGATACTTAGGTGCATCAAAAGACTTTGCCAAAAGAGTAAAAAGGGAGCCCACAGCCTGGGAAATATGTTTTGGCAATGACATGTAAATAAGAGACTGATAGCTAAAATAAAAAATCTATAGAAAACTACAATAGCTTTATAAGAAAAAGACCAACAACCCAATTTTTAAAAATGGGCATAGAACATGAACAGACACTTCACAAAGAAGACATCCAGGTAGCCAACAAATACATCAAGAAATTTTTATGATCATGAGTCATCAGTGAGACGTAAATCAAAACAATGAGATACAATTTCACTCAAATATTAACAGGGAAGTTAAAAACAACAACAACAACAAACAAACCACAAAACAGCAAATGCTGGCAAGGGTGTGATGAGACTGGGATGCTCCTACAGTGAGGATGTAAAATGCTTCAACCACTCTGGAGAACAATATGGGAATTCCTCAGAAAGTTGGAAACAGAAATACCTTATGACCCAGCAATCTCTCCACTTGGTATACATTTTTTATTTACTTTAAAGATGTAAGTTTGAAGGAGTAAAACAAATATTATTTGATGGTTGCCAGGGGTGAGAGGGAAGGGAGAGTAAGTAGTTCAATTGTTATATTGTAGATATGTATTAACTTGGGTGACAGGGCAAGTTACATACAAGTTATATACAAGAAGAGCAAGTATGGCAGAAGTATGATGAAAACCAGTGAAGACACAGTGGGGTTTACAAAGGCTAAAGGGGATAGGGTAAAGAGTGATATATATATTGTTGTTGTTAAGTGCCATCGAGTTGGTTCCAAACCATAGGGCCCTGTATAGGGTTTCCAAGGATCTGCTGGTGAGTTTGATCCTCAAACTCAAACCAACTTGGTAGTCTAGTACCTTAACCCACAGTGCCACACCAGGAATTCAGTGATTTATGTACAACTCTGGAGAAACAATATTCTTTGGGTAGATTCATGGACAGAGATACATGCTGAATGATTATGGAAAGAAGAGTAGAATGTGTGTATATATGTATGTATGTATGTATGTATGCATGTATGCATACAGATGTGTATATGTAGAAATACATTGACATGTCCCATAGATATAAAAGAGTATGAAAGAGGAAACTGGTATGGGTATTTACCTTTCCTTCAAACACCACTGTGAATATTGGTGGTATATACAGAGGGCAAAATGATGATAACTAGATAATACCATACATATTAAGGCAATGAGTAGCTGAGTTTAGGGGCTCAGGACCATAGTCTCAGGGGACAACAGGGTCAATTGGCACAACATAGTCCACAAAAGCAATATTTGAAATCCTACTTTGGTGAGTAGCATCTGGGATATTAAAAGCTCACGGGTGGCCTTCTAAGGTGCAGCTATTTGCTCTCCATGTGTGGAAGAAATACAAGTGATGAGAATTGAAGAGGGCTTGGAATCAACTTGTCCAGTAGACAAGTGGAACATGTGAACATCAGTCTCCACAATCCTGTGAACAGAAGAACTAGATGGTGCCCAGCTACCACTTCCAACTGCCCTGAATAGGATAACATTAAAAGGTCATAAGTAGAGTGGCATGATATGTGTAACAAAACTCAAAATTATTAAAAAAAAACAAAAACCCATGCTTCAGGCTTCAGGTTTGGAAAGGAATATACCCTTTTCCAGCCAAGCAGTAGATAGGTATATAGGAAGAACAACAACACTAATAAGATATGCTCAATGTGAATGATGGTATGGCAAATCATTTAAAATCAAAGGGGCAGCATGAACCTAAGGACATAGGAATGGAGTGGAAAGGAAATAGAAACCACAGGTAGGAAGTGGATGACTGTTTCATCCCAATGATTGTAATCACCTTCGTGGAACAACAAAGTTTATTATTTATTGAATGTAAAACTGAATTCATAATAAAAAGTTAAAAAAAACCCCAAAAAACTCTAAATGTATTAGACCATGGGTCATTTGGGCCTGGTGTGGCACTGTGGGATAAACACTGGGCTGCTTACTGCAAAATCATCAGTTCAAACCCACCAGCCACTCATCAAGAAAAAAAAATTTTTTTAATAGGCTGGGAAAAATGATTTGGTAATCTGTGTCTGAAAAGCTTAGCCAGCGAAAACCTTATGAATAGCAGCATCACACTCTCTGACTGCCCTTTTGATATCTTATAGTTGACGGTTCTAAGGAGTGTGTACATGGGTAGGCACGCATATTGAACAGGTGTAGGAGGGAGACTGAGAGTATACCCACAAATATATATAGGTTTGACAAGGTATTTGTATATGGATATTTACCTTTGCTGCAAATATCTTCATGAATGTGGTAGAGCATATAGATGCAAAGTTATGAAAACTTAGATATTCTGAAACAGCTTAAGGGAATGTCACTGAGCCTAGGGACTCAGGACCATAGTTTTGGGAGGCAACATAATCAATTGGCATAACATAGTCTACAAAGACAATGTTCTGCATCATAATTTGGTGACTAGAGACTAGGATCTTAAAAGCTCATAAGTAGGCATTTTAGGTATGTCTAGGAGAAAGAAGAATGATGAAAATGGAAGATACTTTGAAACAATTAGTCCAATGGACTAATGAACTATGTGAATATCAGTTTCCATGTCCCTGAGACATAAATAATTAGATGGTACCTAGCTATCACTACCAACTGCTCTGAAAGTGATGGCATGAGAAGGTCCTAGATAGAGTGGGAGAAATGTGGGGGGAAAAACATTAAAATCATAAAATATTAAGCTTACTGATTAGCTAAAGGCTGGTGGAAACCTGAGACTATGGTCCTTTTTTCACTCTTTACCTTTGAAACTGAACTCATTCTCATGCTGAACTTCAAGTCAAGCAGTAGATAGGTATATAGGGAAGAAAACACTAGCAAGGTACACACAACATAGAATGGACAAACCACTCAAGATCAAATTGCAGCATTTACCAAAGTACAAAGTTCAGAAGGGTAGAGAAGGAAAGACAAAAGGAAACAAGCAACACAGGAAATTTGGGAGGAAGTAAGATAAGTAATTTAACATTGAGGGCCTGAAAACAATTGAGATGAAATGAAGTGTATGATTTGTTGAATGTAAAACTGAAGATCTGCTCTGTAACCCTCTGAATTCACAAGAAAAAAGTTAAAAACAAAAACAAAATGTACTCACCTAAATATGTCCACCACTTGTCTATCAGTTTGTCATACTGTGTTTGCTTGAATGCTGCTGTGATTCTGAAACCTCTGCCACTAGTATTTCAAAAACCAGCAAGGGCACCTATGGTGGACAGATTTCAGAGGAGCTTTCAGATTAAGATACACTAGAAAGGAGGACTTTGTAATTTACTTCTGAAAACACTAGCTAGTAAAAACCTTGTGAATAGCAGCAGAACACTGGAAGATGAGCACCTCTGGTTAGAAGACATTCAAAATAAACTCAACTCTAAGTCCAGGGATGGAATAAAGCTTTCAGGACCTTTATTTGCTGATTTAACATGACTCAAAATGAGAAGATACTGCTGCAACTATCCATTAATGATTGGAATGTGGGCTATATGAACTATGAATCTCAGAAAATTGGAAGTTGTCAAAAATGAAATGGAACAATTGAAGACTGATATCCTAGGCATTAGTGAGCTGAAATGATCTGATATTGGTCATTCTGAATCAGACAATTCTATGGTCTATGCAGACAATGACAAACTTTTTTTT
>NW_006408652.1:2489288-2490815 GCF_000296735.1 Chrysochloris asiatica | reverse complement strand
CACATAACATGGATGAACCTTGAGGACATTATGCTGAGTGCAATTAGGCAGTCAGAAATGGAGAAATACTCCATAGGACCATTATTATAAAAGATTAAGAAAAAGAATCTACCCTAAAAGGGGAAAAATTATATATATATTTGCTGATCACTGGGATGTATGGGATGAGGTGAGGGGAGGAAGGGAGGAGAAGATAGAGCATAGGATAGGGAATAGATAGAGGATAGCCTGGGTAATGTGGGGCTGGTGGTGGGCAATACTCAAGAAGGGGGAGGTGAAAGAAAGAACAAGGCAGATGGGAGAACAGTTAGACAGGTTTGCATGGGCTAAGTGGGTCAGAGGTAAATGATGATGTATGCACAACCTTGGAACAACAGGGCTCCGGGATACTGGGATTGAGGCGTGGTTTGAATGGGTAAAATGGAATAATTTTAAGATGCTTGGCTATCTTTTGAATCTTCATTTCCCTTGCCTACCATTGTAAAATAGACACTTGAGGGGGAGAGAAAGGAATAGCCAGAAACCTCACCATAAAAAGCTTATAAGTCCATCTTAGGCCTATAACTGATTGGAATACTTTAAAGGGGGCTAGAAGTTGCCCATTGAAAGAGGCTTCCTATGGAGCCTTTGCATTGCATTAGACCATAGGTGGATTCCTGAACCCCATCCAGAATCATCTGAGATGGAATATTTTGACTTGAAAGGACTGGACAAGTGACCAGCCTGGAGCAGCTAGAAGAACAGAAGATACTTCATGAAAGAAAGACCGGCAGGAAAAATCAGAAACAATAATAGCACTCTGATTGCCTACTACAAGGACAAGCAAGCTGTTCACCAGGGAGACATCTATCCAAGTCGTAGTCCCTTCAGATGAAACCCCCTTCCAAGACTTAGACTCAAGGGGGATACCTGAGCAGATATGTGGTCTGGCTGCTGACCACGTTGGTCACCGATAAGGGGAAGAGGGGGAAAAAACAGCAATGAAGTTACCAGCTGAGTCTGACCCCATTCAATAGACTCCTGTGAACCCAGGTGGAGACCTGGTTGGTCAGCAGTATTGCAAGATCTGGGGACTCCTGGGCCCAGAGGCAGTGAAATGGCCACAGAAGACTAGAGAGGAGAGCAAAGTGTCTTGCTGATATGAAGTAAGGGTAGATGCACAAGGACATCCATACTTGCAGATAATGGCACCTAACAACAGCAACAATAGAATGCAGAACTTATCAAACAATATCAATAATGTCATGCAAGCAAAATTTTTTGAAGATAATTTAAAAATGGTTGCAGCAATACATCTAATGGGAACTACCAGAAATTCTACGTAGATTCAGAGGAGGACATGAAATGAGGGGTATCACTGCTGATGTCAAATGGATCTTGTCTGAAAGTAGAGAATATCAGAAAGATTTTTACTCTTGCTTTATTGACTATGCAAACACATTTGACTGTGTGGCTCATAACAAACTATGGATAATATTTTGACCAATGAGAATTCCAGAACATTTACTTGTGCTCATGTGGAACCTG
>NW_006408652.1:2485427-2488798 GCF_000296735.1 Chrysochloris asiatica | reverse complement strand
CACCTTAGTCCTCAAGCTGACATCTCTGCTCTTCAACACTTTAAAAAGTTCCCGTGCAGCAGATTTGCCCAATGCAATACATCGTCTGATGTGGTTTAAAATCAAGAAAGTTGTGTGTCAGAGTTGTATTTTTTTTCACAGTCCTTATTTGAGCTGTATGGTAAGTGCCATTGAGTTGATGTCAAGTTATAGTGGCCCTATGCACAACAGAACAAACTACTGCCTGGTCTTGCACCATCCTCACAATTGTTATGCTTTAACCCATCGTTGCTGCCACTGTCAATCCATCTTATTGGGATAGTCTTCATGTTTTTCACTGACCCTCTAGTTTTCCAAGTATGACATCCTTCTCTAGGGATTAGTCCCTCATAACAACATGTACAATAGATAAGGCCTCTCCATACTTAATTATAAGGAACATTCTGACTATACTTCTTCAAGTATACTTCTTCAAGACCTGTTTGTTCTGGCAGTCCATGGTACTTTCAATATTCTTTTCCAGCACCATAATTCAAATGCATAGATTCTTTTCTGATTTTCCTTACTCACTATTTGACTTTTACTTATATATGAGGTAATTGAAAATACCATTGCTTGGTTCAAGAATACCTTAGTTATTCAAAATGACATCTTTGCATTTGAACACTTAAAAGGCAACTTCAATCTTTTCTTCATTTAGCATGATATTAGTATGTCCAGTTGTGAGGATTTTTTATTTTCTTTACATGGAGATTCACTCCATATTGAAGGCTGTGGTCTTTGATCTTCAATAAATTATTCAAGTCTTCCTTGCTTCTAGAAATCAAGGTTGTGTCATTTGCTTACCAGAGGTTGTCAATGAGTTTTCCACCAACTCTGAGGCTGTGTTCTTCTTCAAATAATCCAGTTTCTTGGATTATCTGGTCAGGATTATACAACAAATTGAATAATTCATTGCTGCATCAGTTTGTTGAAACATTTGAATTGTGTTCCATCAATTCCTAAATCCTTATGTTTTGCCAATTCCTTCAGTGCAGCTTGGACTTCTTCCTTCAGTACCATTGGTTATTAATCATATGTTATCTCTTTAAATGGTTGAACATTGACTACTTCCTTTTGGTACAGTGACTCTGTATATTCCTTCCATCTTCTTTTCATGCTTCCTGCTTCATTCAATATCTTTCAATAAAATAATTTAGTATTAGAACCCGAGGCCTGAATTTTGCTTCATTTATTTCATAATGAAAAATGCTGAGTGTGCTCCTCATGTTTTTAAGTACTATGAATAGTTATGGTTCTCCCTCAAAGGAATTAGGAGACCAGGACTGATATAATATTAAATCATCTACTGCTTCTAATACCAATCACTAAAAAGCAGTGCTGATGGATTTGTAACTCCTGATTAAGACTAACTTTCTCCAGTTTTCCCTGCTACCTCATTGCAGGCTGGGGGTTTCTGCCATTGCTGTTGCTTTTCCCATGCCTGATGTAAGGGCAAATGCCCATTAGGTAACCCAATACTGAGCTCATTGTCTTTTATACTCCAAATCTTTGAGGATATGTCTCTAATAGACTTTGGTATCAGTCAGCATGACCTGTCTGAGAAATTGTGTGGAATATTCATCTGCTGTTTTGTCCGTAGACTGCTGAGGATGCATCCAAGAAGAAACTGTCATCCCTGCATGAACAGTACTGACCCTTAACCCTTTCCTCAGTAGCTACACTTAAGACACAGCAAGAGATCTACATCCCTAACCCACTTCTACTTCTGACATGTCACTCAGAAGACTCAGCATAGGACAAATCAGGAAAACTGAATATTTCATATATACAATAGTAAACAGGGCTATTTTTATGGACAGAAAGAAAGTGGCACTAGGTGCCATGGGGAGAGGAGTCTTTTAATACTTTATGCACTCCTGTTTTAAACAAATTAGAGTTGTCATCTATGCTTAGATGTAAATGTAAGCTTCTCGATGATGTTGATTTGCATTTGGTTCCTGAACAAATTCAGGACAGTTATAGGAAGATGCCAAAAACAAAACAAAACAAAAAAACCCACATCTCTGGATTTTACATGCTAAGAAGGCATTTCAATTAACTATATGTTAAGGTCAGTGACTGATTTTTGGAGTAATAGATTACAATATAAAACACTCCAATAGAGATGGAGGCCTGATGTGGTACTGTGGGTTAATGCACTGGACTGCAAAGTCGGTTTGAACTTAAAGGTTGTTGGTTCAAGCTCATCAACAGCTCCTTGAAAACCGTATACAGTGTTACTGTGGGTTGGAAACAACTCAATAAAAACATTTTATTTAGGATGTTTTTAGTTATTAAAAGTCTAGTCCATTTAACTGTCTCCACTACACCAAACAATATGAAGAGACCAGTGGATAATAACAATATATAACAGATTTTGTGAGCTTAGTCATCACAATAAAAATCATCTACAGCAGTCTAAAAACGTCCTGTCTTAATACAAATTACTCAAAGAACTTTCATGACTGTATGGACACATTGCCTAATTCCATTTTCATTCCCCAACCAATGGACTTACATGATTAAATTCATCAGGTCAGCCTTTTACTTGACTTTGTATTTTTGCCTTTGGACCTTGAAGTTGCCAACTCATAAGCTATATATAGTATAATTTAATCAGCAAGGTTGCAAGGAATGTTTAACACAGATAATACTGAATAAAGGAGACTTGGTATCATAGTGAATTATGAGCTGTGCTGCTAAGTACCATAAAGTCAGCAGTTTGAATCTAACAGTTGCTCCTCAGGAGAAAGATGACGCTTTGTGCTCCTATAAACATTTACAGTCTCGGGAAATCCTATGCAGGGTTGCTATGAGTTGGAACCGACTCAAAGGTATAAGACCACCACCACCACTACTGCCACTATTGAATGATGGAGCTCAGATTTTAAATATGAGTGCTCAAAATGTTCAGATTCTACATTATCAATCTGCCATATTATTCTAAACCTATGAGGTCAAGTCATTTGGGAGAATTGGGGAATGTGCATGAATCTAGGGAGCATGTGAGAGCATGCAACACATTTACAAACAATTGTACTTAACTTCTCTTTTATGCTTTCACTTTTATTGTATTTATAAATTATCAGTTATACATATTCATATTATTGCAAAAATACTGTATGAAGTAAACTGAAAATCAATACTTACCATATCTCATTCTAGTAAAATTTCAAAATCGGAGGTTTCTGTTGTTAACCGTATGTTATGGTTTCCCTTCCCCAAGGTTTTCTCTGCATACATACATACTTTTTGTTTCTTAAATATTTTGCATAAATGGGTTCATCTATTTTCTGAAATTCATTTTATCAAACTTTTAATACACATTGACATCTTTCCACTTTGGTACA
>NW_006408652.1:2479874-2484172 GCF_000296735.1 Chrysochloris asiatica | reverse complement strand
AACCTCAAGGCCAGCAGTTCGAAACTACCAGCGGCTCCGCGGGAGAAAGATGAGGCATTCTGCGCCCGTAAAGATTTACAGCCTCGGAAACCCTGTTTAGGGTCGCTATGGGTCGGAACCGACTCGATGGCACTTAACAACAACAACAACAACAGGTATTAAAATTTTACTAAATTATTCTTTTTTTGGTTAGAATTTAGACAGTTTTTAGTTATTATTTAAAATATCCAGGCAAGAATAACCTTGAACAATTGTGTATTTAAAAAATATATTTATTTAAAAGTAAAATTGCTATACACAGTAAAAATATTTATGGATATTGTAAAATGATCCTTTAAAAGCTATGTAAATTTAACTCTAGCATCAAGACTACATGAGTTTTAATTTTCCCTACTTTCATCAAACAATGTATATAATAATGATTTAATATTTTTCAATCTGAAGGTTAAATTGTATCTATAGCTATTTTCATTTTAACTGTATTTGACCACTCCTAAAGCTGCGAACCTTAAGGTCAGCGGTTCAAAACTACCAGCTGCTCCGCGGGAGAAAGATGAGGCTTTCTACTCCCATAAAGATTTACACCCTCGGAAACCCTGTACAGGGTCGCTATGGGTCGGAACAGACTCGAAGGCACTTAACAACAACAACAACAACAAAGTTATTGTCAGGAGGGACCAGTTGCTGGAGAAGGATATCATGTTTGGTAAGGTGGAGGGTCAGAGAAAAAGAGGAAGACACCCAGCGAGATGCATTGGCAAAGTGGCAACATCGATGGATTCAAGCATGGCAACAGTAGTGAGGTTGGCCCAGGATCGGGCAATGTTTCGTTCTGCTGTGCATAGGGTAGCTATGAGTTGGTACCAACTCGATGTTACCTAACAACAACAACAGTAACAACAACAAAAGTTATTGGCTGATAGCAGAGAATATCAGAAAGATGTTTACTTGTACTTTATTGACTATGCAAAGGCTTTTGATTGTGTGGATCATGACAAGCTATGGACAACATTGCTTAGTATGAGTATTCCAGAACACTTAATTGTGCTCATGAGGAATCTGTACATGGACCAAGAGGCAGCTTTTCAAACAGAACATAGGAACACTGAATGGATTAAAATTAAGAAAGATGTGCAACGAGATTGTATTCTTTCACCATACTTAGTCAACCTGTATGCTGTGCAAATAATCTGAGATGCTGGGTTCTATGAAGAAAAACATGTCATAAGGATTGGAGGAAGACTCATTAACAAGCTGCACTATGCAGATGATACAACCTTGCTTGCTGAAAGTGAAGAGGCTTAAAACATTTACTGATGAAGATCCAAGAGCACAGCCTTCAGTATGGATTACATCTCAATGTAAAGAAAACAAAAATCCTCACCACTGGACCAATAAACAACATTTTTATCAATGGAGCAAAGACTGAAGTTGTCAAGGACTTCATTCTTCTGTGTCCAAAGTAGGAGAGACGAAGTTTAGCCATCTTGGCCTCCAAGGAGCACTCTGGTTGTACTTCTTCCAAAACAGATTTATTGGTTCTTTTGGCAGTCCATGGCACTTTCAGTATTCTCCTCCAACACCACAACTCAAAGGCATCAATTCTTCTATTATCTTCCTTATTCACTGTCCAGCTTTTGCATCCATATGAGGTTATTGAAAATACCATGGCTTGGGCCAGACGCACCTTAGTCCTCAAACTGACATCTCTGCTCTTTAATACTTTCAAAAGTTCCTGTGCAGCAGATTTGCCCAATGCAATACGTCTTCTGATCTCTTGACCGCTGCTTCCGCGAGTGTTGACAGTTGATCCAAGAAGAATGAAGTCCTTGACAACTTCAATCTCTTCTCCATTAATAAGAATGCTGTTTATTGATCCAGTGGTGAGGATTTTTGTTTTCTTAACATAATCAATAGGTGTTTTTGTGTTTTCTTTTGTCAAATTTAATGCATGTTGTATAACTTGTTTCCTAATTGATTTACTGATGGTATTTATATATTATATCCATTAACCCTTTTCAGTTACATACTTTTCACATAAGAATATATTCTAATTTATTGCCTTTCCTTTTAGCATAGAGATTTGTATTTGTAAAAAGAGGTTTAAAAATTTCTTTCTTTAGTATTTCTCAGGTTGTCGTGTCTTACTTTGGAAGTGTTTTTCCATAGCACAATTTCAAAATACCCTGTAAATGTTTCTATTGTATTTATGCTTTTAGATATTATATTTTAATCTATTTGGCATTTTTATGTGAATGATGTAAGGTGTAAACTTTGTTTTTACTTTCCTCAGTTGTATAACAATGTCACTGATTTGAAATAATATTCTTATCCTGTATTCTATAATATTCACCAGTCTATTTCTGCTATTTCTGGACTGCTTCAGAGGTCTCATTCATTTATTTATACACTGTTTTCCCCAAATATTCATTGACTATCTATCTAGCATTGTCTTAGGTGTGAGGGATACATTGGTAGCAAAACTACACATGTACTCTGCCCACAGTGAGACTACTATCTATAAACAAAATCTTAATAAACTAGTACTATTCAAATAAACATAAAAGTAAATTTGAAAACAAAAAATTGTGGAAAGTACCAAATGGAGATAGGGGTAGGTGTTGGGAGAACTTTCTCTAAGGAAACAACTATTGAGTTGAGAAAGCATGAATGCATGCAAATTAGAATGATGGTAAAGGGAGCATTCCAGGCAGAAAGACCAGTATGTATACATATCCTATAATGAAAGGAAGCATGGGCTTTGGAGTAATAAAAAGAAGATCAACATGACTGAAACTTAATAAGAGAGAAGACATGATCAGCAGTCTGGCTGTAGATGTATATATGACCACATCACATAATGCCTTTTAGTTAGGTTCCAAGATAACAGAATATCTTTGGAGTTTTTTAAGCAGTAGAGTCATATATCAGATTTATGTTTTGAAATATTGTTATGATGACAATATTCTAATCATAATATGGGAGGAAGATCAGTTTGGATGCCGAATATCAGGGTCATAATGATGTTATTTTGGAGTTGGGTGATGTGAGTGAAGCAGGAGAACCATGGGTTAATTGAAGTAAACTTAGTAAAATAATTTAGTTTAGTGTGTACTGAAATGACCTTGAAGACAAAGATGATTCCTAAGTTTCTGGCTTGCTGATCACTGATACAAAGTGAAAGAAGATCAAGTTTGAAGACACAGAGCAAGAGTTCTGGCTGAAATGTGTTGAAATCAGGCTCTGATTTAATTGTGAACTGTCTATTAGACATCTAAGAAATTATGATGAAAAAGTTAAAATATCAAGTTTAGAGTTCAGAGGAGAGGCTAGATGGATATATAAATGTGTGAGTCACCTGAAAATAGATAGTAATTGAAAACACAGTTTGTATGAAAATTGCTAGGGAGAGAAATTAAATTGATAAAAGCAAAGGGCCTTGGTCTCAAATTTGAAAATGTCATCAGTTAATGATCAGGTAGAGAAAGATATGTACAAGACACAGTGGAGTGTCTAAAGAGATAGTTGTAAAATTAAAAGAGCTGGGATCATGAAGGTCATAGATAATTTTTGTTTTTCAAAATTGACTATCAGTTGCCCCTGAGATATTAAGCAAAATGATAAATGAATTGTGTTTGATGGCAGGAAAGTAATTTGTGAGATCACTAAGAATTTTTTTTTTTTTGGAAAAAACATGTTTGTAAAAAGAAAGTATAAAAGGAGTGGTATAAGAAAATATTAAAAGGTGAGGAATTGGAAATAATGACTCTAAATACCATTTTAAGCAGTTGAATTTGAAGAAGAGTAAAGGAAGTATTGGTAAAAGGGAAATATAAAATCTTTTTTTTTATTTTGACTTTTTAAAAAACATGGGAAAGATATACAACTTGTCTTAATGGTGTCATAAAAATAATTGAGAGATAAGCTATGGTTAAATACATATCAGAGAGAGGAGATTATCAATAATCTCAGTTTCCTGAAAAAGGGTGTATGAATGAGATCCAATGCACAGGTCAAGAATGTGGCTGTTAGGAGAACAAACAATATGGCAGAGAGAGTAGAAGTGTGGTGAGGAGCTCTGTAAGCAACAACACAGAATACTGGAATAAGCAAGCTCAGGGGATGGTCCCAGAACTCTAAACAGCATATAAAGGAATATTTCCAAAATTGGAAGGCTTAGAGCCAGTGGAATTTGTAGCAGAAGCAAGAAATCCAGTGCTTTTTAATCTAAGGTGCTCAGCTGCTTCTTGAACAGCCATATTAGGGGACACTGAATGGGGGAAGGATCAAAGTAGCCA
>NW_006408652.1:2475205-2478482 GCF_000296735.1 Chrysochloris asiatica | reverse complement strand
AGTTGAGAACAGAATAAAACTATAAGAACAAATCCAGGGGATCTGGGAGGTCTGTCTATGGTCAAAACAATTACAATGTGAAAGAAGGTAAACATAGAGAAACAGAGATCCAGGTGGTGAGAAGGTCAGGTAGATAAAATAGACTTTCTTAAATGGAGGGGAAAGTTAATGAAATATAAGGTAACCACAATGATGGAGTTTGGGTGGGAAGTTTAGGGGGAGGTGGAGGGAGGCGATGGTAGAGCACAGGGTAAGGGCAGACACATCATAGTTCAGGTGTTGGGGAGGTCAATACAAAAAGGGGGAAGAGTAGAAGAACAAGGTAGCTAGGGGAACATTGAGACAGGTTTGTATGTGCTAAGTGGGACACGGGTACATAGTGATGCATGTTCAACATTGGAATAACAGGGCTCTGTAATACAGGGATCTAGGCATAGTTTAAAGAGGGAAAATAATACTAAGATGCTTGACTGTCTTTACGAATATTGGTTTTCCTTGCCTACTACTGTAAAATAGACGCTTGAGCGGGATAGAAAGGAATTTCGAGAAACATGATTACAGAAAACGTGTAAGCCTGTCTTCAGCATATAACTGATTGGAATACCTAAAAGGGGTTCTAGAACTTGCCAAGTGAAATAGGACTCTGTGGAGCCTTTGAAGAGTATAGGACCATAGGTGGAATCCTGGGTCCCAACCAGAACCTTCTGAGGTGGGACATTCCTACTAGAAAAGACAAACAGACCAGCCTGGAACAGCTAGAGTGACAGAAGATACATCTTCAAAGATCATCAGGAAAAAAAATCAAAAACAAAACCCTGCCAACCAAGAATCCTCTACCCAGCAAGGCTGTCAATCAAATACGATGGTGTAATAAAAACATTCCAGGATAAACAGAAGCTAAGGGATTTTTCCAAAGCCAACCCTCTACTTCAAAACATCCTAAAGGGAGTTCCTGAGAACCAATAATGACAGACAACAACAACCAGCACCAGGTGTGTCAGCACCACCTAGAACTCAATTGACAAATGGAAGAGCCGAGAACAGAACTAAACTATAAGAACATATTCAGAGGACCAGGAAGTTCAGTCTATGATCAAACAATTACAATGTGAAAGATGTAAACACGTGGAGGCAGAGATCCAGGTGGTGAGTAGGTGAGGTAGATTACAGGATAAAAAAGATTGTATTAAATGGAGGGGAAAGTAAATGGAATATAAGTAACCTCAAAGAAAATTAAGACTTCACAACATACCAAGGAAATGAAAATCCAAGAAGAACATGGAAACATTAAAACTATGAGGAAACTGACACAAAAGAAAGAACACAAAATACATGAACTCAGCACAGGAACACATGCAGAACACAGAAACCATCAGTACCAAAAAAAGCAAACAAATATAATGATGGCAATAAATCCATAGCTCTTGTAGCATATTGGTTCGGCATCAGACTGCTAGCTTTAAGGTCAGCAGCTCGAAACTACCAGCTGTTCCACGGGAGAAAAATGAGTCTTTCTGCTCCTGTAAAGATTTACAGTCTCGGAAACCCTGTACCGGGTTGCTATGGGTTGGAATCTACTCGATAGCACTTAACAACAACAACATTGATAACTACACTGAATGTAAATGGATTAAATGCACCAGTTAAGTGTCAGAGAGTGGCAGAGTGGATAAGAAAACAAAATCCTTAAATATGGTGTCTGCAAGAGACACAACTTACACACAAAGAAAAAAACAGACTAAAAGTCAAAGGATGGAAAAAATATACCATGCTAATTGCAATAAAAAGGGAGTAGGAGTAGCAATACTAATCTCTGATAATGTAAATATAAGGGAAAAACCCAGCATAATAGATAAAATGGACATAATCTGATGATTATTGGGACAATTGAAGATGATATAACCATAGTAAATATCTATGCTCTGAATGAAAGAGCTCTAAAATATATAAAGCAAACTCTAATAGAGTGGAAGAAATAAATAGATGAATCTACAATAATAATGGGTGATTTTAATACACAACTTTTGAAAATGGATAGAACAACCAGAATGAAACTCAACAAAGGCACCTAGGAACTAAACAATACAATCATCCATCTGTAAATCATTGATGAGTACAGAGCATTCAACCCAACAACAGCACAATACACATTCTTTTTGAAAACACATGGAACATTCTGCAGAACAGACCATGTGTTAGGCCACAAAACAAACCTCCATAAATTTGTTGTTGTTGTTGTTGTTATGTGCCATGGAGTCAGTTCTGACTCATAGCGACCCTGTAAAGGGTTTCTGAGGCTGTAAATCTTTACGGGAGCAGAAAGCCTCCTCTTTCCTGCAGAACAGTAGGTAGTTTTGAATTGTTAACCCTGAGGATAGCAACCCAATCCGTAACCACTAAGCTACCATAAATTTGCACACATCAAAATACTACAAAGCATCTTCTCAGATCACAATGTTATCAAATGAGAAATCAACAATATGAAGACTAAGGAAATAAAATCAAATACATGTACACTGAAAAACACCCTGCTGAAAAGCGACTGGGTAGTACAAGAAATAAAATTTGAAATCACAAATTTCCTAGAAGCAAATGAGAATGAAAACACAACATACCATAATCTTTGTTGTTGTTGTAAGGTGCCATCAAATTGGAACTGACACATAGTGACACTATGTACAACAGAACAAAACATTGCCCAGTCCTGGGCCAACCTCACAATGGTTGCCATGCTTGAGCCAATTGATGCTGAAACTTTGCCAATCCATCTCGTGGGGGTCTCCCTCTTTTTCTCTGACACTCCACCTTACCAAACATGACATACTTCTCCAATAACTGGTCCCTCCAGACAATACATCCGAACACTAAGAGACAAAATTTGGCCATCCTGGCCTCCAAGGAACACTTTGGCTGCACTTCTTCCAACACAGACCTGTTTGTTCTTTTGGCAGCCCATGGCACTTTCAATATTCTCCTCCAACACCTTAACGCAAAAGCATCATTTTTTCTAAGGTCTTCCTTATTCACTGTCTTGTTTCACATGCATATGAGGTTATTGAAAATAATGGTCAGGTGTATCTTAGTCCTCAAGCTGACATCTTTGCTTTTCAACACTTTAAAAAGGTCTTGTGCAGCAGATTTGCCTAATGCAATATGGCATTGTATTCTTGAATGCAGGTTCCATGAGTGTTGATAGTTGATCCAAGAAGAATGAAGTCCTTGACAACTTCAATCTTTTCTCCATTGATAAGAATGTTGTTTATTGGTCCAGTGGTGA
>NW_006408652.1:2469607-2474725 GCF_000296735.1 Chrysochloris asiatica | reverse complement strand
ATATGGCTGTTAATAGGATCAAATATTCCTGTTGCCATATTCTCTTTCTCCCTCTCTTTGTGTCTTTGTTAATTTAAAAGGAAGTTCATTTGTCAAAGATCAGAGGGGATGCAGAACATTTAATGATTGATAAGAGTGAAATTTCATTATAATTGCTATGGGTAATGAGAGAATGAGTTGCAAAATGAAATAGAATTTCTACTAGTGTTGTGGGACCTTTCAATATCTATACTGTTGATCTTACAGTGAGATCGATTTGCCACTATGTTCGACTTTGTTCAGTAGTACATAGTTTCTTGTGTAAAGTCACAGATAAAGCAGATAATTGGATTCAGTAAGGACGTTTACACTATATTTTGTTTTTAAAATGAAGCGTTATTGTTGTTGTTGTTAAGTGCTGTCAAGTCAGTTCCAACTCATAGTGACACTGTATAGGGTTTCCCAGGAGCTATTGGTAGGTTTTAACTACTGACCTGTGATGCAGTCCAGTGTTGATCCTTCAGTGCCACACTGGAGAGAGGATAAAAATTAGGGTATTGGTGAGAAAATCATTATTGGTACTATGGATGACAAAATATAAAGACAGGAAGGAAATATTAAGAGTGGTCAGTGGATTGTGAGAAAGTTGTAGATGCTATGGTGGAGAAGAGTTACCTGTGAAGTCATAGAACATGGAGCCTGAGTCTCTGAAATTTATCTTCATGGTACAGAAAACCAAAATGAGACAGAACTTGAGGTGGAAAGAAAAAGTGTCCAAGTCTGATTAGTTGGGGAAAAAAATGACTGGGAGTTTTTATAACTAACAATATAATAGTATAGAGGAGAGATAGTCATGTGGCATAAACAATAGGGTTTTTTACAATATTTTCAAGTAGTCATCTGCAGAAAAGAACAAGTAGGTTATTAATTTTACTTTCTGGCTTTGAGATACTAGATTTCCACTAAGGAGATTGAAGGATATGTGAAGAAGATATTTAGTATATAAGGAAGTTTCATGGTTTGGGAAGCTCCACACCGTTTGAGTTAATATAGTTTTATAACATATCTTGTATTTAGTCAGGCCAGTCTCTCCTCATTATTCTTAATTTCACAGTTTTTATTACTTCTCTCTTAATGAACTTCAGAATTGCTGGCCACTAAGAAAAATCAATTTCTTATGTCTTCAAGGATCAGTTCTGCTCTATCTTTTAACCTTATTAACACAATTCCCACCAAACGTCCTTGTAAGGTTGTAGTTTTTAAATATAAATCAATATTTCCCCCATTCTTTCTCTCAGAAAACATTTTCTTGAATCCAACCATAAGTCATACCAGCAAACAATAATGCCATCTGTAAAGTAACACTTGCTTATGATAAAAATACCACATATTCCCTGGTGCCTATTTCCTTGAATTTTTTGTTCATCATGTAAAAATCATATTTTACTCTGAACATCATAAGAAAAAAACACATAAGGGAGATATGGATTTCTGTATTTAATGGTGAATAGGAATTACAAAGTCTAATGCACTCTAGAACAAGCACTTTGGATACTGACATGAAGAATGGATATAAGAGTCTGTCATGACTAGCATTTTAGATAATGATCTAATCAGCACATGCCAGGAGCCATTATTTGATAGACTAAATCTCTCCTCTATTTACTACACTGCTATTCTTGTACACCTCCTTGTTAATTGATATGTAGGGAACATTTTACAGAATGATAAACTGGTCAGCATTTCTTCTGCCCTTTCAACTTATCTGCCCTTTCATCAGATCAAAGAAAAGCACAACCTGGACTTAGATTTGTGCTTTGAAGGCTTTTGAGAACATCGTGGATATCTTGGCTAGGTTGCCTGCTCCAATACAACTTTACACAATAACTTTGAACAGGAGAATTCTAGCACTTGTAAAACTAATAATCAGGTAGTGTCTTCTTATCCATTTACCATTTTCTGTGTGTATATGTGATCTCATAGGGAGGAAAGTGTGTGGCATCTCTCAAGATTCAGACACCCTTGGATCCTTGACTACCTGAATACCATAGAAACCCATGCTTTTACTTCTCATAATGATGAAGTACTGATCTAATTGCAGAATGCAGATAGCAAGGGAAAGATTTTTTTGTGTGTGCTTTTTTTTTTTGGGGGGGAGGGAGGGGGGCCTTTGAGTTGGTTCCAACTCTAGTGATCCTGTATAGGGTTTCCAAGGAGCAAGTGGTGAGTTTAAACCACTGAATTCTGGTTCAACCTGACCTTAAAGTCCAGTACTTTATCTCACAGAACTACCCCAGGACTAAAGACATATAAAGCAGACAAAAAGAAAAAAAAAGAGAGAGAGAGAAAGAACAGCCAACTCCTTAGGTACTTGTACATTATAGCAAATCATCCTAAATCTTAGAGGGATAAGGCAACATGGAAAGGAAGGAATTTAAATACAAATTAAGTGAAGAATTTCTAGGGGAGTACTTAAACTCCTGAAATAAATTAAAGGCATTATACATAGACAGATTATAGAGGTAAGAATAACCAATTTACCCTTCAGAGTATGTATAAAATTAGAGCATAACCATGAGAGTAGGGATAAGCAAACACTGGCTTCTTTTATTGAAAAGAGAAAAGTGATGAAGTATAGAAAATAGAGATTAATAAGTATGAAAGTGATCCTGGCACGATTCTAGAGTGAATTCTTCAATATATGGTTAAGTCTAATATGTAATTTATCAGTGAAGATCATAAATTCTGTAGCCAGACTGCCTGGGCTTTATCACTGCCTTTCCATCTACTAGTGGTATGACCTTGGGCATGTTATTTAACCTCTCAGTACCTCTATTTCCTCATCTCTGAAATGGTGATATTAATGATAACACTTATCTCATGGGATTTTTGTGAGGATTAAATGAGTTAATATAAAATTATTAAAACAGTGCCTTGAATACAATAAATTTATTTTATATAAAAACAATGGAAATAATGAATGATTATTAATTATTGTTACTATTATTACAACTCAGAGTGACTTCAAGTAAGATGTCAGACTAAGCAGATGCACTACACAGACTTTCTACAACAAAGATAAGAGAAATAAAACATAATAGACACAGATGAAAATTCTGGCACCCTAAACTTCAGAAACTAGTTAGAGAAGTGGATGGAGTGCTTTCTGGGTAGAAAGGCCAAGAAGCAGAGATGGCAAGAGACAGAGACTGACTGGTGAATGGCTAGCCAGACGTGGCTTGACCATCTTGTGAGAAGTTTTGGCAGCAAAGGAAGGCCTAGCAGAACATATTTGCATGGATAACAGAAAAGGTACAATTTCTTCTTTCTCCTCATGGTCCCCTGCTGACTAGAAGTGTTGCCAGATCCCACCATCATCTACTAGCTGTGCAGTTCAGAGCCACACCAGTGTGAGTTGGGGCTGGCTGCACCACTTTCCTGTGCTGCTTTGGTGCCTGGATTCAGGTGGGCTTGGCTCCAGACGTACAAAACCGCAGAGCCACCAGAACAGCATTTAACCAGCATGCTTCCCTGTGGTCCTAACAGACATTGAAACCAGCTCCATTAAGGGCCCTCATAAACTACTTCTGCACTATGTGTCTTGAACATAATTAACACTGAGGCCAATAGGAACCCCATCTATTCCTAACAGACACTGAAACCATCTCCATCAAGAGCCCCCACAATCTACTTCAACACTGAGTGCCTTGAACTTAAATAACATCGAGGACAATACAAACTCCATCCAGGGTCAAGAAGCCTGTTGTCACATCTCTTCTGCAACTACCTTGTGAGCTTCCTGAATTACAGGAGCCCCCCAGAGATTTCACTCCTTCAGGTCCAACAACAGTACTGTTTCTTTTTACAAATAAGACTACCCCACAATTTTGGAGACAAAAGACAATTTTAGTTTACCTAAGAAACAAGAGAGGATTGACTCAAACAAACGACCAAGATTCAGAGACAGAAAAACATTTTTGAGAAAGAAAAGGTAATGGAACTAACTGAAAAAGAATGAAAAACAATGATAATTAGGTATCTTCAAAGGATCCATAGAAAGATCAAGGAAAGCAAGAACAAAATAAAAAGGTTTAAAGGATTCAGGAAACACTACAAGAACAAACAGGCAAAATAAATATAAATGTTAAAAACAATATGAAACCTGCAAGTAGAAATCCAGAAGATTAATACTCAGAACTCAGAAATGGACAATACATAAAAAGAACAAAGGAGTAAATGCAAAGCATTGAAAGCACGGATTAGTAAACTTTAAGATAAATCTCTCAATGTTAGTATGCTAAAAGAACAATCAGAAAAAAAGAATGAAAAAATCTAAAGAAAGTCTAAGAGTTACATGGGCACCATGAAGAGGAACAATTTACAGGTGATCAGAATTCCAGAACAGAAAAATACAAACAAGCACAAAGAAAACTGTCAGAGAGTTTTTAGAAGCAAATATCCCTAGCATCGTGAAAAATGAGAAAGTAAACACACAAGAAACTGAAAGAACACCAAGCAGGAAAGATCCCAAAATAAATTTACTAAGACAAATCATAATCAAACTTTCCAAAATCAAAGACAAGGAAAGCATCCTGAAAGCAGCTTGGGAAAAATGAAAAGATACCTACAAAGGAGAACCAATAAGACCAAGCTCTGATTTCTCAGTAGAAACCATGTAGGCAAGAAGGTAGTGGCACATACCAAACACTGAAAGTAAAAGACTGCCAACCAAGAATAATATACCCCAAAAAGCTGTCCCTCAAATACAACAGCAAAATTAGGACATTTCTTTTTTTTAATGTTTTATTGTGAATTATGTGATAGTTTACATGGGAGAACTCAAGTTTTACATTCATTCTATCTTATATTGTCTCATTGCCATGGTTACAATCCCCTCCATGCAATCCTTCCCCGTACTCCCCAGGTCTTCAGCACACAGTCACTCTCCCTCTCTGGATCTAACGTCTCCAGCTGCTCCATCGCTCCACGTGATCATCTCTGGCTCCATTTCAGGCATCACTGCTTCTCTGGGTAGGGTCCTGCTCTCTGCTCTTCTCCCTTGATGGTCCTAGGGACCTCCGCTCCTAGACTGAAAAGTTAATCACTCCCCTCCTTGCTATAAAACATCTACCTTTACAT
>NW_006408652.1:2427114-2436762 GCF_000296735.1 Chrysochloris asiatica | reverse complement strand
TTGGAAACAATTCAAAACCTACAGAAAGAGGTCCAAACGATTAATAACAGAATATCAGAAATGGACAATACATTGAAAAGGCAAAGGAATAGAATTGAAGAGATAGAAACTATAACTAGTGAGCTAGAAGATAAATCTCTCAACACTACTAAGATAGAAGAACAAATACAAAAAAGGATAAAAACCTCTGAAGAAGTCCTAAGATTCACGTTGAATAACATGAAGAGGAATAATATAAGAATTATTGGAAACTGTCTCTTTAAATTTTGAAGAGATCTGTGTGCATGCGTAGTAGAACCCTCCAGGGGTGGGGTTGTGGTATCCATTTGCTCAGGCAACCCCTCTAGTCACCATAATGGAGGTGCACAGACAGTGCACCAATAACATGAATGTCCATATCTGTATCTTCATGATTCTGTCAGATGTTCGTGGCTGTTGTGATCTTTTCTCCACTTGGTCTCTCCCAAGATGGTGGCACTGGGAATAGCTGAGAATCTTGAATTACAAAGCAATGGATTTCTTGATTCTGCTAAAAATTCCCCTAGCTGTAAGCCTTCCAATCTTCTAAATATTCCTTTATATGTGGTTCAGCGTTCTAGCACCATCCCCTGAGCCTGCTTGGCCCAGTATTCTGTGTTGTTGGTGACAGAGTCCCTCACTGCACATCTACCCAACCTGCCATCTTGATAATTATAGTGAGGAGCAAATTGAAAAGTAAATTTTAATAATCAGTCTCTGATATGTTATGGCTCAAAGATTTTTATGCAATGGAGAACTATGTGGCAAGACTTACTAAGTTGGTTTTCTTTCTCATACACTGGGCCAGATGAACACAACTTGAAATGGTTTAAAGAAGTTTTTCCAGTTATATTATTAATGCAACTGATGAATTTTTAAGTACCAATGTCTTGACCATAGACTGGACTATTCGAATTTGGGATGTGAAAGAAATTTTTTTTTTGGTATCTCCAAGTGCCATTGGCTTTGGCACATATCACTCAGTGTTGGTCACCTATGATGCACTGATTACAGAGAGGAATGAAGGACAGACATAAAAGTTCAGACCTGTCAAGACTAAAATTACCTTGCTGTTGAGATAGAAAGGAGGAACAATCCCTCCCCCATAGCCTGAAAATAGCCACCTGAATGGTCCTCATTGCCCTGTCTTCAATAACCCCATATAACACTTATAGAAGAAGGATTATGGGAAGAGATTTGGATTCAGATTTCTTGCTGCAGACCTTCGCATCTCAAGACATTTCCCCTATCTCTAACTTCTTCCATCAAAGCAGTCCCTATATAACTACAAGGAGGCTTCAAAAAGTTCAGGGAAAATTCTAGCACCTTTTCATTCCATTTTTCTGAAAACTTTTTTCTACTCCCATAAAGATTTACACCCTCTGAAACCCTGTACAGGGTCGCTATGGGTCGGACCCGACTCGATGGCACTTAACAACAACAACAACAAGTATTACCTACATCTGCTGCCATCTTGCTTATTCCCCTCCCCTTCACACCATCAGCTATTCTTATAGCAAACATTTGAAGTTATCTAAATGATACATGTTCTTTCATTCCCTTGTTTGTCTCTTTGCTTATGTTATCCTCTGTGCCCCTTTCCTGTTTTTTCCTCAACTCCACTACCTGAAGGCCACTTCATGATTGGGCATGGCATCCTCCCCTCTTGAGACATTTCTCTACCCTAACTTGTCCAGATTGGGTTAGATGCCCTTTCTTATTAAAAAATAAAGCGCTTATATTATACACTAAGTCCTTCCATTTACAAGTGAAGCACCCTAGAACTTTCACAGATTCTCAAATTTCACATCATTACACTGTAAAGGTACTCACTGTGATAAGTAGAAGCAAAGTAGCTGAATTAAGAAGGGTATACTCAGCAGATGGCTAGACTCACTAGTTAAGCAGTTTGTCCCTTTACATAAGCTTTAAACAGATAGCTTCAATCCTGGCCTCAGAAAAATATATACACATGATATAGACTGAAGGATGGCAATGAAGATTTTTGATTGATAAATTACAGATTATTGAGTTATATCATTGAAGTAATCTTCCTGTCTGGAACAGGGCAAAAGGAGTAAACAGAATCAAGAAAGTTTTTGCAGAGCATGTAAGTAAAGCAACCATAGAAAAAAAAGTCTCTACACCCAGATGTTGAAACAAGTAGCATACATCTGCACATCTATTTGCAAATGCTTATGCAAATCAAATGACAAAAACTACTCTTGATGCATCATGATGCATTGTACTCTGTACACTCCTGGCAGATATACTACTGTCATCAGCTCCTGGTATCTACTCCAGAAACAATACTGAATCTCTCTAATTTCTAGCAGCCTAAATCCTTTGGGAGACCACAGATATATCTCTACTGGCTGGAGGATTCTGGCTCTGCTCACTGTAAGGAGTACAGGGGAAATGCTTGTGAACTGAATTCCAATCGCTGTTCACAGAATGTCCACATACATGCCCGTTTGCTGTGGGGAACTTAACCTTCTGGGAATTCACTATAGTGTGAGAGACAGGCTTAAAAGTAATAATATTAACAAAATTGAATTAATTATAACCTAAATTTCTATTGAACCAGTATCCCCAAGCTTTCTAACTCTATGGGGCTAACTTTTTCTTTAGTATTTAATTAAAAACTACAGTGGGCCTTACTAACAAAGGAAAATCAAGGCTCCATCCACCCACCCCAAGGCTTCAGGGACCTTCATCTCTCCTGACTAACCCTTGATACATTTTCTTGCTTATATAGAATTCTTTGAATTATCTGTATTTTGTTTCTTGTGGCTTTTCTTTGCTCAACTTAATATTGATGAAGATATATAATATACCTAAACAAGGTCCAGTGAAAATTGAATCTCAGAAACTCAAATTTAACTGGGAATCCTGTATTTTATCAGGCAGCCAGACACCTAATAGTCTTTCCTAGATATTCCCACAGTCCTCACTCAAAGTTGGTATGAGTAGTATATTGAAGATTAGTGGATGACAAAAAGTAATTACAAAACAGCACAGAATTTAACGTCTAGAGTTATATATCACTTTTTTTCATTCCCATATACATTCCAATCATACGGAAGTTCTGGCACTTATGTTGCTTTGCTAAGTCTTTTCCATTACTCCTTATCCTCTTATTTATTAACGACTTCAAGCTTTCTTAAATTGTCCCAGAATATGAACAAATCTCCCTATTTTATTATGTACGATGATTTCAGTCTTTTAAATTTGTCTGCACTAAGCCATTCCCAAAACGCCCTAAGGTGACTAGGGGTCAGGGATTGGGGCTTCACCTCTCATACATTGAATGGTCATCAAAATACTCAAATAAAAGCAGTACTTTCCTAAGAAGAGGTCCGCTAGCCAATTTTTGTTGTTGTTGTTGTTTTAAATGTTTTATTGTGAATTATGTGATAGTTTACATGGAAGAACTTTAGTTTTACATTCATCCTATCGTATATCATTTCATTGCCATGGTTATAATCCCCTCCATGCATCATCACCCAACCAAAGGGTATACACTACAAACCTGTCCCCCAGTCATCAGCACACAGCCCCTCTCCCTCTCTGTGTCTAAAGTCCCCAGCTGCTCCATCTCTCCACATCATCATCTCTGCCTCCACCTCCGGCATTTTTAAAGTATACAGTTATATCTCCCGTACTGTATACAACATGAATGCAAGGGAATGCAACATGATTTTTGCAGACAAAACATAGTGAACAGTGAAACTAAACCAGAATCTATGGCTACTGTTGTCAGCTTTTTCTGGTTTTCACACAACAAAAAGAATGTGGCATCTGAGCTAAGCATTTAAGAATAAATAGGCAAAGGAGGAAGACTCCTTAACAATCTGTGATATACAGATGATACAACCTTGCTTACTGAAAGTGAAGAGGACTTAAAAGACTTACTGATTAAAATAAAAGACCACAACCTTTAGTATGGGTTACACCTCAGTGCAAAGAAAACAAAAATCCTCACCACTAGACCAATAAATAGCATCATAATCAATGGAGTAAAGATTGAAGTTGTCAAAGACTTCATTTTGCTTAGATACATAGTCAACTCTTATGGAAGTTGTTGTTGTTGTTGTTGTTAAGTGCCGTCGAGTCGGGTCCGACCCATAGCGACCCTTTACAGGGTTTCCGAGGGTGTAAATCCTTACGGGAGTAGAAAGCCTCATCTTTCTCCCGCGGAGCAGCTGGTAGTTTCGAACCGCTGACCTTAAGGTTCGCAGCCCGATTCGTAACCACTACGCTACCAGAGTAGCAGTTAAGAAATCAAACAACATATTGCATTGAGCAAATTTGTTGAACAAGACAGCTTTAAAGTGTTCAAGAGAGCAAAGATGTCAGTCTGAGGACAAAGGAGCCTATGACCCAAGTCATGTATTTTCAATAGCCTCATATTCATGTGAAAGCTAGATAAAGAATAAATGATACTATAGAAGAATTGATGCATTTGATTTATATGGTACTGGAGAAGAAAAAGTAAATCTGTGTTGGAAGTATAGCCAGAATGATCCTTAGAAGTCAGGATGGAGAGACTTTATCTCTTATACAATGGATATATTATCAGGCAGGATCAGTCCTCAGACAAGGACATCATACTTGGTAAAGTGAAGGTCCAATGAAAAAGACGAAGACCTTCAACGAGATGGATTGGCTCAGTGGCGGCAGCAGCAGTGGGCTCAAGCGTAACAACTGTTTTGAGAATAGTGTGGGATCTGGCAGTGTTTCTTTCTGCTGAGCATGAGGTCTCTATGAGTCAAAACTGACTCTACAGCATCTAACAACAATAACAACAGGACCTTATTGAGGACACAATGGAAAAGTGACCTTCCAAGTAATGTGCTTGTTTGTTTGCTTTCTGTATTAAATTTTTCATTCGGGAACTGATCAAAGTTGCCACCGATCTATTACTCTTACCACTCAATTATGTATGTGAAGTATGTATTTGAAACATCCTGAATTAATTAATTAAACATAAAATCAAAGCAATGATTTAAAGTATGGTGGCAATTTTGCTTTACCATGCAATATGAGTATCAGGGCCTCAAGGCAAAGCTATTCTGACAAAGAACATCTTAGTTAATATTCCTTGGGGACACTGTGACTTTTCTTTGTCTCAGGATGTGTTTCCAATTACACATGCAGACATGACAACACTGAACAACCAAAGTTGATTCTGGAATATTGAAATAAACATTTTAGAGTGAATATTGTAGACTTCAACCAAATTCGTGATTCTGCAAAGCATGTGAAAAAACCATATCTTGAATGATACTCCATGAAAATTTAGAGGGCAATACGGATTTTATGTGGGTCTTAAAAATTCTAGCCTTGGTAATCTGAAGGTCAATATCTTCTATCAGCCAGCAATCAATCTGCAGGAACAGAGTTTCCCAAAACATTCTCCCTGCTTCTTATACACAAGTGATGGCTATGGGCATTCTCTGTTTTGGTGTTTTGAATGCTAAGAACACAAGTCTTACAGAATCACAATCTTATAAAAAATAATACTGGGATAGATAATACATGGAAACCCCTAATAAATCAGCTTCTACCAAAAGCTCTATTAACCCATGATCCAAATCAGCCCCAAAGCAATTTGTGATTACATTAGTTATTTGTATTCCATTAGTGACATATGAGAGATACAAACACTCTCAGACTCTTCTGAATATTAGACTTTCAATTTGTACTTGGTACTATAAAGTTATCTCAAAACGTGAGTTTAACCAACAATTATAATATATTAAACTAGAAAAAGTAACCATGATTAAAAAGAAAAAGTGGATAATATGCTAATTAAACAAAAATAGGCAAAGATATAACAGATAAATTCAAAATTGATTGTTGAAACCCTCCCACACAATAGAAAGTAATCTGCTCTACTTAAGGCCAACTGATTTAATCACATGGAATCACTTCATAACAGCATCTACAATAGTGGTTGATAAAATAAACTAGGCACAATAGCTTAACTGAGTGGACACATGAACTTTACCATTAGTTAGGCTTCTAATTGTACTTTCTCTCACTTTTCCTCACTACCTAACTTCAGTCAGTGGTATAATTTTATGGTATTCTTTTTACCTTTTTATGTACTTAAGTATCTACTACTTTATTAGTAAGATGTAGGTAACCTTTTTGATTTTGAACAATGAAAAGTGAGGAAATTGGGATACTTACATGACCTCCACTTTTCTCTACTCCTTTTCCTAACTTTTATAGTTGTATATATTTTTTTAAACTTTCAAGGGTTTATAAAACATACATTCTTTAGCTATTAAAAACCCATTGCCACTGAGTCATTCTGACTCAGGGCAACCCCATTATAGAGTAGAACTGCTCCATTGAGTTTTCTTGTTTGTAATCTTTACAGATGCAGAACAACAGGACTTTTCTTCTGCAGTACATCTGAGTGAGTTTGAAACTCCAACTTTTAGTTAGAGGACGAATACAAACCATTAGTGCCACCTAGGGACCGTTGTACCATCCAAGGACCTTGAAATAATATTAGTTGCCATGGAATTGATTCCTAGAGATCCTGTGTGAGTCAGCAGAAGTATGTACCACAGGGTTTTCAACAGCTGATTTTTGAGAAGTGGATGTCTAGGTCTTTCTGCCATGCTATCACTGGATGGACTTGAACCACCAACCTTTTGGTTAGTTGTTAAGTGCTGTTGAGTCAACTCCTACTCATAGTGACCCTTCACAGGGTTTCCAAGGAGCAGCTGATGGGTTTGGACCGGCAACCTTGTAGTACACAGTTCAGTGTTTATCCTATAGCACCACACCAGGGGTCTTTTTGGTTAGTAGACAATAACTAACCATTTGAGCTGTTATTTCTAGTTAAAAACAGCCAATTGTCAGTGTTAGACCTATTGCCAGAGTTTATCTATTCAGTTCTTGTTGTGCTGAATATTATCTTGAAGCCATTTTTTCCAGAAAGTCATGGAATGTATATTCTCTTACTTATTTTATGTGCAAAAATATGCATTTTTTTATTGCTTGACATTGAGGGGTAAGCACTGGATTGCTAATTGTAAGGTCATTGGTTCAAGCCTACCAGCCACTTCTTGGAAACCCTATACTCAATGGTACTTAACAACAACAGCAATTTTTGAAATGTAGGTTGTCTGGTTGCAAGATAATTTAACCTTCTTTTCTTCTAAGTTTGACTATTTTTGTGGGAAAAACAAAACAAAACAAAAAAAAACTGGGTCAACCAGATTTTTTCTCTGTATGTGTATCTTGACTTTTAGACTTTTGCTCAAAGAATGATTGTAATCAAATAAATTATTGAGCATACATAAAGTATCAGCTGCTCTGTTTTCTGAGACATATATTTTCATTTTATATATTTAATATATATAATATATTTATATATTTTTTCTATTTATATACTGAAGTTTTGGTTTATGTCTTTAAATTTGTCCTGACCATTTTTTATGCTTTATTTTCCAATTATCTTTTACAAGAATACTAATTTTGCACATTGTGTTGGTTTCAAAAACATTCTCAAATGTTTCAGCACATCCCCCTTCAAAGTGGTGACAGGGAAACTACATCCTAGACTTAGGGGCTACGGCAAATGTGATAGTATACATACACCAAAATCTGGCTGTCCAAAGAATTGCCTCCTCAGACTTATCTCTTGGTTAATCTCCCCCGGGGGAAGTCATCCAGTGCATCCTGAGAGCACTCAGACAGTTCACAGAGTGGATAGTATGGAACATAATTGAGACCTCCCGACCACACCCAGCATCAGTCTTCCAGTCACACCAGTGAGTTTTCTTGGCAGTGGATCTTCCCATCCCTATTAAGCCTTCAGATGGCTACAGCCCTGATTGACATCTTAAAATCTTAAATGCGAACTCATTAGAAACCCAGAGCCAGAACAACTCTGCTAAAATGCTCCAAAACTCAATATGTATAAACTGTAAGGAGAAGAAATGTTCATTGTTGGTTTAGCTACAATCATTTGGAAAAAAACAAACAAACCACCAAACTGTTTCACAGCAATAGAAGACAGCTTAATATATGGGATATCTCTTTTGATATCTGTATCTATCTAGATAGATATGTTGTTGTTAAGAGTCATCACCAGGACTCCAGTATAGATATAGCTGTATCAGTTTATAGAGAGATCAGCCCTGGTGTGACGCTGTAGGATAAGCACTGGACTACAAGGATGGTTTGAACTGTAAGGTCAGCAGTTCAAACCCACCAGCTGCTCCTTGGAAACCCTGTATAGAGTCACTCTGAGTTGGAACTGACTTGATGGCACTTAACAACAACAGGTAGGTTGGCAGTAGGAGAGGATATGGAGCAAAATCAAAGACAACAGAACTTGAGAGTCCAATGTCTTTGATGTGACCAGGGACCAAATACCCAGGACCCTCTACATCAATCATAGGCTTCAGGACTTCTGGTTCTGGGCTGCAGCCAGGGGAGCCAGGTAGGGAACGCTCCGGTGAGAAGGGAATCTCACGAAGGAAACGTTCATATAGCAAACTCACAGCTTCTGCACTATCATAAGACCTAGTACTTCAATCTCCTGAACTCTCATTTTTGAAAAAAAATCACGCTACTAAGGAAAAGACGGGCATCTTAAGACTCTCATTGTGGGACCACTCCTGCGACTACCCTGCCCCTGCAGAGTTTAGAGGGCGGGGCTAAAGCTATCCCATTCAGAAAGCAGCATTTCCAACAACAACAAAAAAAGCACAAAACAAAACCTAAACAAACAAATCCGCAAGAAGCTACACAACTGTACCCCCAAATCTCCCTGCCCCAGCTTAAGATCTCAGCGTGGATATCAGGCAGGACAGTTTACCCACAGCACAGAGAGAGGGAGAGGGGCTACAACTTTTGATGTCACCCGCTGACCCAAATCTGAAGCCATGTATCTGAACTGGGCAGAGCACACTGCCTGACTCCCAGGTAGCAACTTGGAACTTCCAGCTGTTGTTCTGGCGGGACACGCAGCCTTTCTTCCAGGGAACAGATTAGAATCTCCAGCTATCAACCTTGCAACCCGTGGCTGGGCTGCTGCCTGAGTTTGTTGGGCAGAACAAACTCAAGGCAATCTATAAAACCCCATCAGAACAGGTCTCAACCATCCCAAGATTGGCACTGAACACAGGCAGATAACTGACAACCAGAGACAAAAATAGTGGTCGATCTTTCTCCCATTAACTCCCCAATATATATCGGAGAGGAGAGGCCTGAAAGAGGGGTCACCCCCACCCCTGCTGGAGGCTTCTGTTTGCACACACTGATGGTGTAGCAGGGAAAAGTTAACCGAAGCCGCATCTCTGCTCCAAAGTGGTGATTTCTGTCCATGCATTTATATTACTTCTGCTTTTGGTCCTTCTGATCACACATCATTCCTGGAGGTGGGAGCTTTTCCTCCCTATGTCACCTAAGAAGCAGCAGCAATCGTGCCCATATATTCAAGCTATAAGTGTACACCATAATACTCCACCACTAAGACAAGACCTAACAACACCTGCTACGTATTACATATGATAAGGGAAGCCTACCTCCTGATCATATTAATAACAATAATAATAAAATAATAATAACCATGACCAATAAGAAACAACTAACATTATC
>NW_006408652.1:2425361-2426984 GCF_000296735.1 Chrysochloris asiatica | reverse complement strand
AAGAAGTAAGGAAAGTACTGCAGAAACAATCAAATAGGATTGACACAGCATTGGAAACAATTCAAAACCTGCAAAAAGATGTCCAGGTGATCAATAATAAGATATCAGAAATAGACAATAGGCTGAAAGTGGAAAGGAGCAGACTAGAAGAGATGGAAGCCAGAACTAGTGTTCTGTAAGAAGCCAGAACTAGCCAGAACTGTAAGACAAATCTCTCAACACTGCCAAGATAGAAGAGCAAGCAGCTATAAGGATAAAACAATCTTGGGCTTCATGGAAAGGATAGGTAAGTGTCGCTTAAAGGTGGACACAGGAATTGTGGTTGTGGTGTGCAAGCTTGGATATCAAGGAAGTAAGGTGCTTATGTAATCAGCAACTGCTGAGTATATCAGTGGTAAGCTGACAGCTACTTAGCATCTATCTGGGGCCTGAGAACCAAAGGGGAAAGACACTTTAACTTCCTTCTCCCTGAGTATTCAGTGATCCAGCCAGGAAGGGAAAAGGAATAAATAGCTCTGGATATTAAGGTCTGTCTCCAAAGTGGTTTTTACTTGCTTTTGAAGCCCTTGTGGTTCACAGTCCAGTGCCTTACTACAAATCTACTATGCTCCTGAAGTACAATGTTGGCAGTTTGAGCCCACTAGCCACTCTGTGGGAGAAAGATGAGACTTTCTGTTCCCAGGAATAATTACAGCTTTGAATACCATAAACAAGGTCTCTATGAGACCTTGGCATTTAGCAACAACATCAACATATACATCAATCATAGTGGTCAGTGTGATTCCAGATCATGGCTATCTTATGTGTTACTGAGTACAGATGTGCACCATAGGATTTTCAAGGGTTCTAATCTGTGGAAACAGGAGCTCTGGTAGCGTAGTGGTTACGAATCGGGCTGCGAACCTTAAGGTTAGCGGTTCAAAACTACCAGCTGCTCCGCGGGAGAAAGATGAGGCTTTCTACTCCCGTAAAGATTTACACCCTCGAAAACCCTGTACAGCGTCGCTATGGGTCGGACCCGACTCGATGGCACTTAACAACAACAACAACAATCTGTGGAAACAGATTGGCAGGCCTTGCTTTTGCAGCACTGCTGAGAGAATTCAAACCACCAACCTATGAGTTAGTATTGTTGTTGTTGTTAAGTGCTGTCAAGTTGGTTCCAACTCATAATGACCCTATATAGGATTTCCAAGGAGCGTTTGGTGAGTTTGAACTGCCAACCATGTGGTTCAAGCCAACCTTGCGGTCTAGTGCTTTATCCCACAGCACCTCATCAGTTAGTAGCTGAGAACAAACTGTTTATGCCATGCAGGGACAATATATATATATGTGTGTGTGTGTGTGTGTGTGTGTGTGTGTGTGTGTGTGTATGCATGTGTTAAGGAGCTCTGGTAGCGTAGTTATTACAAATCGGGCTGCTAACCACAAGGACAGCAGTTCAAAACTACCAGCTGCTCCACGGAAGAAAGATAAGGCTTTCTGCTCCTGTAAAGATCTACAGCCTCGGAAATCCTGTTCAGGGTCGCTATGAGTCAGAACCAACTCGATGGCACTTAACAACAAGAACAACAACATGCATGTGTTAGAAGACATTGGTGTATAAATCATATATATATATAT
>NW_006408652.1:2422726-2424531 GCF_000296735.1 Chrysochloris asiatica | reverse complement strand
GTAAACAAGCAGACAATAATGAACTTAAGTGAAGGATAGTTTTGACTTAATAATCTACACTTCTTGTAGCAAGTAGCTAGGTTGGGGCTTTATGCCACATAGCTTCCGAGTGATTTAATGAATACCTTTATTATGAAAATAATAGCACATTATGTAGGATAGAAAGTTTATAATCTTTTAGTAGAAACAAGAAGAAACAGTTTTACCTCATACTGGGAAAGAACATGAAGGTGAGACTGAACATCACAGAAGTATTTTTGTCAAGGTTGTCTAATGACCAGGTGCAAGAATGTTGTGACTAACTGTGTAATAATTCAAGAAAAGATAAATGTGTCAATACATGTACTGTGTAATTTTAAGTATAAAAAATAAAGACTTGCTGAGCTGGGCTGGCAGGAGGCAGAAAAGAAGGCAGAAGTGGCAGAAGGAGCAGAAAGCAGAAGGCAGAGACAGAAGCAGCAGAAAGGAGGCAGAAGGAAGTAGATGCAGCAGAAGAAAGCAGAGAGCAGAAGTAGAGGCAGAAAGAAGCAGGAGAGAGAAGGCAGAGGGCAGACAGCAGAGAGGGCAGACAGCAGAGAGCAGACAGCAGAGAGCAGACAGCAAAGAGCAGAAAGCAGAAGCAGAGGCAGAAGCTGGAGAGAATAGCTGGATAGCACAACAAGCTGAAAAGCCTTTCAACTGTATTCATTCATTTCTTCATCACCGCTGATTCCGTGTATCCTCTCATGTCCCATGACCCCCCGCGGAGAGCAGGAACACCCCACAATCTGCTCCATGGCAACAGTTAAGTTTTTTGAAAGGTTGGATGGGTACATTTTCTTGGACTAATATCTGTTACACCTCTTCTGTTCCTCCTTTGGTGTAGGATCTTGTGTACATCTACTGTGACATTTTGGACATTTTGGGTTATTTACAAGCAGTTTACATATGAGATTGGCTTAGACTCTGTTCACATTAGAGAGGGCTCTCCTCAGAATGTTATATGAGTGACTCTTTAAACTTTCACTACTACCCACATTTGTATAAAAAGGGGCCATTGACAAGAATGTGTCTTCTTTCTCCAAACTTATTGACTACTTTCCTGGGAATATGACTGCCTTTTGGATCTCTCACATATTCCCATTTCCACATCCCAGAATCAAATGCTGCCCAAGGAAACTACTTTTGTCACCTGTGAACCCCATTCCAATTTGGCAAACAAGCATTTGGTGATTAATCCACCTCTTTCAAAGGAGAAGTGTGGGTAGCACTTAAATTTAACCTGCTGTGTTCAACCTGGAAGTCAAGCAACTGATACATTTATTTGAGACTGTCATTGATATAATTGTTCTTTTTTACTGACTAAAATCTTGGTGTTCTATGAACATCTTTAAAATGCACAGTTAAATGAACTCATTGCTGTATTAACACAGGAACTGCTACATATTTTGCAGGGCCCCGTGTGGTGCTAAAGTCACAAGGATGGCAATTCCAATCCACCAGCTGCTCTTCAGAAACCATACAGTGTCACTGTGGGTTGGGGTTCTGGTGTGGTGCTGTAGGATAAGCACTGAACTGCTGACTAAGAGGTGGTGGTTCACACTTACTAGCTAATCCTTGAAAACCCTATACAGGGTCACTATGAGTTGAAATTGACTTGATGGTACTTAACACCACCACTAAGGAACTCTGATAATGTAGTGGTTACGAATTGGGCTGCTAACCTCAAGGTCGGCAGTTCGAAACTACCAGCCATTCCATGGGAGAAAGAGGAGGCTTTCTGCTCCCATAAAGATTTACAGACTCAGAAACCCTGTGCAGGGTCA
>NW_006408652.1:2421286-2422311 GCF_000296735.1 Chrysochloris asiatica | reverse complement strand
TGTGGCACTGTAGGCTCAGCCCTGGAATCACAAGGTGATTCACAAGGTCAGCAGTTCAAACCACTAGTTACTCCTTGGAAACTCTATACAGAGTTGTTATGAGTTGGAACCTAGTCAACAGTACTTCACAACAACATGGAGGTTAGAGAGTCTTTTTTCCTTTTGGTTCTTATTACCTAGCTCATTTTCCCTGCAAGTGTTTTCAGTCCTCATTGCATTATTCAAAACCCAGATATGTATGTATTAAGTGTATTTAAACTTCCACATCTAGGAGTTTCATAAGCAAAAACATTATCTGCAACCTGAACCCCACAACTTATATAAATGTTAACTCAAATGGGTATTGCTCTAAAAGTAAAACATAAAACTATAAATCTCTTAGACCACATAAGAAAAATCTTCATGATCTAGCCTACAGTTAGAAGAGATCTTTGACATAACACTAAAAATCAAATAAAAAGTCAATGTTTTATAAAGATCAAAATACAAAAAAAATGCATTGTGAAAGGTTCTGTTAAAAGGATGAAAAGGCAAGCAACCGATTGAGCAGACTGGAAAGGAATATTGCAAAGTATCTGAAAAAGGATGTGTATCTAATATGTTATCATACATATATACAGGAGTCCAGAAATGAGGCTGTGGGCTAAAGAATTGGACTGCAATATCAGCTTGAACCACAGGTTGGCAGTTCAAACTTACCACCTGCTCCTTGGTAACCCTATACAAGGTCTCTATAAGTCCAAACTTACTTGATGACACTTATCAACAACAATAATATGCAGTAAGAAAACAATCCAGTAAGAAAATAGGGAAAAGACCTGAAGTCTTATTTCAACAAAGAGAATATATGGATGCTATTAGTACCAACCTCTTCAATCTGAAATTGATCAAACATGCAATCAAGATGTATTGCTTATTACTGGTGATTGGAATGCAAAAGTTGGGAGCAAAGAGGAAGGTTCACTAGTTGGAAAATATGGCCTTGGTGATAGAAATGATGTGGGAGAACGCATAATAGAATTCTG
>NW_006408652.1:2418339-2419029 GCF_000296735.1 Chrysochloris asiatica | reverse complement strand
CAACAACTTTAGTACATCACAGTCAACTTTAGGAAAAGAAAACTAAAACCATAATGAGTCATCAACACAGATTTACTTTTACAGATTAAAAGTTAAAATCAAATGGTAATGAGGCAACCAAGAAAATGGATTGCTTGTACACATTGCTGTGGGAATATAAAATTGTAAAACCACTCTGGAAAAAAATTAGAGCAGTGTCTTAGAAAACAAAAGACACACATACCATGAAAGTACTAAAAAAAAATCCATTGCTGTTGAGTTGGTCCTGAGTCTTGGAGAGCCCCTATGGTACAGATTACAACTCTATAGGGTTTGCTAGACTATAGTCTTTACAGAAGCAGATTGCCAGACATTTCTTCAATGGTCCCCACTGAATGGGTTTGAACCACCAATCTTTATGTTAGCAGCCAAGCATGAATCATTTGTGCATTGTATTTTTGTTGTTTTGTGTGCCATTGTGTCAGTTCCAATTCACAGTGACCCTGTATATGCAAGTGAATCTGGTGAAATCTGAGTACAGTATTGTACCAGCACCATTTCCAGGTTTTGGCGATGCATGGTAGTTTTGTAAGGAATCTCTTTGGAGAAGCTGGGTGAAGGGCACAGTCATAAACTTTACTATGTTTAAAAGTTCTTGTGAGTTTTAAATTAATACATACATACACATATATATGGTGGTGATTATGTACC
>NW_006408652.1:2394643-2418079 GCF_000296735.1 Chrysochloris asiatica | reverse complement strand
GTAGCGTAATGGTTATGAATCAGGCTGTGAACCACAAGGTCAGCAGTTTGAAACTACCAGCTGTTCCACAGGAGAAAAATAAGGCTTTCTGCTCCTGTAAGGATTTACAGCCTTGAAAACCCTGTACAGGGTCACTATGAGTTGGAACCGACTCTACGGCACATAACCACCATATATATGTATTATATATGTATAATATACATATTTGTTTTTGTTAAATGTCATTGAGTCAGTTCTGACTCATAGCAACCCGTACTACAGGGGTTCCAAGAAACGGCTGGTGGGTATGGATTGCTGAACTTGTGGTTAACAATTCAGTGCTTCTCCTACAATACCCCATCAGGCCCCTCTGTTAATATATTGTTGTTATAAGTACTGTCAAGTCGGCTCCAGCCCAAAGCGACCCTGCATTGGGTTTCCAAGGAGCATCTGGTGAGCTTGAACTGCCAACCTTGTGGTTCAAACAGCTTTTCAGTCCAGTTCATTAATCCACAGTACAACACCAGGACTTAATATAGGAGTAGGTAAAACATATTATTCCCACTCTGATTTTTACCCCTTCTGTGTACTAAAGCACATCCATTAATGAAATTTATGAAATGTCATAGCAACTAGCAGGATATCTGTTCCTTAGTAGATGTTCCATAAATATCAGTTCCCTAACTGCTAATGGATCACCAAGGACATGCACATCTATAAATACTTGAAGGTTAGTGCAGAGTGTACTGAAACTTAAGACATTTATAATGGATCTGTGCTTTCACTGATCTCACCAGGAAACTAAAGTGCAATTGCTTAGAATGATCTCTCCACTCTCCTACTTGTCAGGCCTATATGACTGCTTGGTTTCATGTAAAGTGTTGTTGTTAAGTGCCATTGAGTTGGTTTCAACTCATAGTGACCCTGTATAGGGTTTCCAAGGAATGGCTGGTGAGTTTGAACTACTGACCTTGTGATTCAAACTGACCTTGCGGTCCAGTGCTTGAGCCCACAATGCCACACAGGACTCTGGTTCCATGTATAGGTGATACTTTATCTTTGAAGCAATCTTTTGATGTCTATATTAACAATGTTGTTGTTAGGTGCTGTTGAGTCAACTCTGACTCATCCTGACCTCATGCATGCAGAACAGAATTGCTATGTAGAGTTTTCAAGGTTGTTACCTTTTGGAAGCATATCACCAGGTCTGTCTTCTGAGGTGTCTCTGGATGATTTTGAATCCCTAACATTTTGGCTAGCAGTCCACTGCTTACCTGCCTTTGTCACCCACCAACTCCTCTGTTGCATGCCACTGAGTTCATACCCACATGTAATGATACCATGTGACAGAGTAGAACTGTGAATTGTGTTTTGTAGGCTGTAATCTTTATAGGAGCTGAGTCCTGGTGTGGCACTATAGGATAAGCACTGGACTTCTAACCACAAGGTCAGGTGATCAAACCTATCAGCTGCTCCATGGAAACCCTATACAGGATCACTATGAGTCAGAACTAACTCGATGACACTTAGCAATAAGAATCTTTTCGAGGCCTGCTAGATCTATATGTCAGGCCTGCCTGTTTGCCTGCTCTCTCTGACCTGCTAATTTTGGTTCATCTGACTGTCCCACCTCTACAACTGGGTAAACTATTTCCTTGATATAAGCTTTTATATATATTCTGCACACAGGGAGCACAGTGGTTCTGTAAGATAAGTACTGGACTGCGAACCACAAGGTTGGCAGTTCAAGCCTATCTGTTGCTCTGCAGGAGAAAGATGAAATTTTTTGCTCCCACAAAAATTTGCAGGCTTGGTCATTGCAAGTTGCAACCTATTTGACTGTACTTAACAACGATGATCTTTAAAAGATCTCCAGGTCTTGTCTCCCACTGGTAGGTTGCAGTTCTAACTTCAGCTAGCAGCTGAGTGCTTAATAATTGTGCCACAAGAGCTCCATTGGAATTTCTCTAGCCTATTGCCTTCTAGTTGATTCTGACTCATAGTGACCCTATAGAATAGAACTGTCCGTAGGGTTTCTTATGATGTATATTTTCATGAGAGCTAACTACCACATCTTTCTCCTTGAAGCAGATGGTAGGTTTATACCTCCAATCTTTTGGCTAGCAGCCAAGTACTTTAATCACTGTGCCATCCAATATTCCTTGGGACTCCTCTGTTGTTATTATTATTAAGTGCAGTCAAGTCAGTTCTTGACTTGTAGTGAGCCTGTATAGGGTTTCCAAGGAGTGACTGGTGGTTTTGAACCACCTACTCTTTTAAGTTAATCCAGTTGCTTTTGAGTCATTTTTGTGACTTTTGTGAAGCATATCATTAAGACTTCCTCCCATGGTGTTGCGGTGTGGTTTCGAACTGTTTTCTCAGAACCAGATGCAGAAAGCTCTGGATCTACCATGTTTTTTTCCCTTCTCTCTGAGCTTTAATTATCTCATGGATTTTACAGTGTTTCTGAGGATGTGGGGATGAAATAAGTTTTTACCTTTGAAGAACTTAGGACAGTACCATAGACATCAATATAATTGAGAATGTTGCTATTGATAAATGCCATTGAGTCAGTTCCAACTCATAGAAACCCTATGCACAACAGAATGAAACCCTGCCTGGTCCTGCACCAATCTCACAATGGTTGTTACACTTGTGCCCATTGCTGCTGCCACTGTGCCAATCCATCTCATTGTCATTGGGAGTCTTCCTCTTTTTTGCTGACCCTCCACTTTACCAAGCATGATGTTGTAAAGGTATTGGTCCCTCCTGATAATAGATCCAAAGTATGAGAGACCAAGTTTTGCTGTACTCTGGCTGTACTTCTTCCAACACAGATTTGATTGTTCTTCTGGAGGTTCATGGTACTTTCAATATTCTCTTCCAACACCATAACTCAAATGAATCAATTCTTCTATAGTCTTCCTTGTTCACTGTCCAACTTTTACATGCATATGAGGCTATTGAAAATACCATGGCTTGGGTCAGGTGTACCTTAGTCCTCAAACTGACATCTTTGCTTTTCAACACCTTGTGCAGCAGATGTGCATAATACAATATGTCATTTGATTTCTTGACTGCTGTGTCCATTAGTGTTGATAGTGAATCCAAGCAAAATGAAGTATTTGACAACTTCAATCTTTTCTCCAATAATCATGATGTCATTTACTGGTCCTTTTGTGAGAATTTTTGTTTTCTTTACATTGAGATGCAACCCATATGGAAGGCTGTGGTCTTTGATCTTCATCAGTAAATATTTTAAGTCCTCTTCACTTTCAGCAATCAAGGTTGTATCATCTGCATATTGAATATTGTTAATACATCTTTCTCCAATCCTGACGCCACACTATTTTTTCATATAATTCAGTTTCTAGGATTATTTGTTCAGCATACAGATTTACTTGAGAGTATAACATTTCAAACTAGTATCTACTAATTACTATAGTAGACCAAGCATTTTGTAGAGGCCAAGGGTAGGAGAATTTGATACTTGTATCACTGACATTTTGATAAAGAGGACAAATACTATTTATTCATAACTAGCTTTAAGGGCATTCCTTGTACTCATGTAAGTAGCTAGCTTGGGAGAAGACAATGCTCACCGCCCAGGTTTTTCTCTCAGAAAGGGTCTACCTGTATAAACTATACCAGTGTTGCTGTAGAGACAGGCAGCAACATGGATCTCTGCCTTCCACCCCAATTGGTTTTCAAAAAGCTCACTAAGCCTGAATAGAGAATATTGTGGAGTTCAGTATGCCAGTCTAAAAAGAGGGCTGGGTTACTGTCATCATCCTTTTGCCTTGCCTGTGGCATTATGTGTGCAGCTGAGCACACCAGGGCTGGTGTAACAGGGAACACCTGTTAAAAACACCTGCTCATTAAGGCCAAACCTGAGAAATAACCTGGCCTTCTGACCTGAGGGGCTAAACATGCTGTGTTGTTTAAATCATCCTGTCATCCTGAACTTCTCAAGCGAGGCTGCCTCCAAAATTTACTGTTTCCCAGGCAGAGCTGCATCAGGGCTTGCCAAAACTTGAAAATTTCAGGGGAGTTATTTCCATATAAATACTGTTCTCAGGAGTGAAAGCAAGGCACCCACCATGTCCTTCCCATGGGCAGCTATATGATTAGGGACTTCAGAAACATTTTTAGATTGTGTTTGTACTGTATTCAGGAGGGGGCTGGATTGAGGAGGGGTCTAGGGCAGCACATTCATATACTGATTCTTCGAAACTGTATAGACCAGTCTGGTAGCCAATAGCCACATGTGGCTACTTAATCTTAAAGTTACAAATTAACTTAGTCTCACCAGACCTATTTCAAGCACTCAAATGCTACATCAGGTGGGAAATAAGAATCTGTACACAATGTGATTTTAGCATTTGCTCTATAGCTTTGCAATACTAGAGTATATACTTGTACTGGGACCATAGTGGCACAGTGGGTTAGGCATCGGGCTGCTAACTTGCAGTTGATGATTCAAATGTACCAGCCCATATAGCAGGAGAAAGAGGTGATAGTCTGCTTCTAAATGTAGTTTGAAGATGCGTTGGGGCAGGTCTCCTCTGTCCTTGTGGGAATATCTGCATTAAAATTGGCTACACAGATGCCTGTCTCTGCAATGAGTAGTGAGCTTCTTGCGTGGGGACCTTATTTTTCCAAAGCATTTGGGGCATACATGCACATGCACACACACATACACAAAGATACAATACTTAGATTAGTTGTTCCCCAATTTTAGCATGCACCAGAATCACCTAGAAGTCTTGTTCAAATACAGATTGCTAACCACCAGAGTTTCTAATGGAATAATTTGGGTTGTTATATGCCTTCAGTTGATCCCAACTCATAGCAAACCTGTATGAGTTGGGATCATAGCAAACCTATGTAGAGTCCTACATAGATTCAATAGGATTTCTTTGCTACTAAAACTACCTACTTAGTGCAAGCACTAAATTGGTCAAAACCTAACTTGATTTGAAGTAATACTTTCTTGCAGACAGGAAATTGTTGGTCTATGGATCTAAGATGTAATACAAGGGATTAAAGCTTCTTTTGCATAGATATGATAAAACAGAATCACTATCCTTTCCTAATGTGCCTATAAGCACTTGCTGAGTATAAGTATTAAACCCAAGTATTTTATTGAGTTATATACCTCTTTTCTGACTTTCAACCTTTGAAATTTCTCCCAAACAAGTGTCAGTAATTGAAATGGAATTGGAGGCAACAACACAGCATTACAACAAACTGGCTATTCTATCTTCCAAACAGCTACTTGCTGCAATCGTTTTGTAACAGATTTAAATGATTATTTTTAATTAATTTAATGACTTTATCTGGCACTGCAGGATAACTTGCTGGATTGCAAAGTCAGTTTGAACTGCAAGGTCGGTAGTTCAAACTCAAGAGCCACTCCTCAGAAACCCTATACAGGGGTGCTATGAGTTGGAACCAACTTAAAGGTGCTTAAAAAAACAACAATAATCTATGACTTACATAGACAAAGAGGCAATTGTTTGAACAAAACAAAGGAATAGTAATGATTTTAAATTAAAAAAGGTGTTTGCTAGGGTTATATCTATTCACCATACTTATTCAATATGTATGCTGAGCAAATAATCTGAGAAACTGAATTATATGAAGAAGAGTAAGGCTTCAGCTTTGGAGGAAGACTTGTTAACAACCTGTGATGTGCAGATGATGCAACCTTGCTTGCTGGAAGCAAAGAGTACTTGAAATACTTACTGATAAAGATCAAAGACCACAGCCTTCAGTATGGATTATATCTCAATGTAAAGAAAACAAAAACCCTCACCACTGGTCCAACAATGAACAGCATGATAAATGGAGAAAAGACTGTAGTTGTCAAAGACTTCATTTTACTTGAATCCACCATCAGCACTCATTGAAACAAGTCAAAAAATCAAACTGTTTTGCATTTGGAAAATCTGTTGTACAAGACCTTGTCAAAGTTTTTAAGAGCAAAGATGTTAGTTTGAGGAATGAAGTGTGCCTGACTCAAGCCATGGTGTTTTCAATAACTCCATATGCATGTGAAAGTTGGACAATGAGTAAGAAACACTATAGGAAAACTGATGCATTTGAGTTATGGTGTTGGAGAAGAATATTTAAAGTACCACAGACTACCAGAAGAACAAACATTTTGGGTTAGAAGATGTACAGCAGAATGCGCCTTAGAAGCCAGGATAGGGAGGCTTCATCTGTCATTCTTAGGAAATGGTGTCATGAGGGATCCATTTCTGGTAAAGAACATCATGCTTGGTAAAATGAAGGGTCAATGAACTAAGGAAGACCCCCCCCCCTCAACAAGATGGACTGAAACAGTGGCAGCAGCAATGGGCTCAAACATTAACGACAAGTGTGAGGATTGAGTAGCCGGGCAGTGTTTCATTCTGTTGTGCATAAGGGTTGCTATGAGTCTGAGACAACTTGGCGGTACCTAACAACAACAACAACATCGCTGACTTGGTATCCATAAACATTGACAGAGCATGTATATATGACAAAAATGGAGAGAGGAGAAGGAAATACTATCTAGTAAACAACTTTTATAAACCAAGACCTCCTCAAGATAATTCACATCTATCAACTCACGTGAATTTGCATGTTATAAATGACTGTTGTTTAATCATTGCTGAGGGAACAGAAGCACAGAGGTGTTATGTAACTAGATCATATTTACACAGGTAGTAATGCTGAAGTTTTATGGGAAATGAGATTCCTTTTGGATCAAATTCCATGACCTCTCCTTGATAATGGTGGTGGTGGTGAAGATGTGCCATGGAGTTGGAACCGACTCATAGCGACCCTGTACAGGGTTTCCGAGGCTGTAAATCTTTACGGAAGCAGAAAGCCACATCTTTCTCCCGTGGAACAGCTGGTAGTTTCGAACTGCTGACCTTAAGGTTCGCAGCCCGATTCATAACCACTACACTACAAGAGCTCCTTCTCCTTGATATTGGTATCCCCAAAATGTGTTCAGTTGAAAGGATGTTTCACTTGGGAAAATATTTCTTGTTCAAACAAGTTTTGAATGTGTTGCCGATTATGATTTCCGCCCCCCCCCCCTTTTTTTAGATTCTAAATGCTCATTGCATTTTAAAGGCTCTGAGAGGGAATTTTAATAAAAAAAATCCATATAACCCAGAGTTTCCAAACCATAAGTGATTATGAAACTCTCTATTCTTTAGTCCTAAGAAAGCACCTTGATAATTTTTTTTCACTCATTCAATAGGTATAAAACATTATCTGAGTACATGGAGTACAGAGAAAACAAAATACGACCACTGCTTTCCACAAAAGTTAGCCCAAAAAGACAAATGAAACTCACTGCCATGCTGTACATTCTGACTCATAGTGACCATACAGGATAGAATGGAACTGCCCATAGAGTTTCTAAAGCTGTAATTTTTATGAAAAGGAGCATGTGTGGTGCAGCACCTAAAGTATTCAGCTGCTAACTGAAAGTTCAATCATTCAAACCTATCAGCTGCTCCACAGGAGAAAGCTCTGGCAGTCTATTTCTGTATAAGTTTACAGCCTCAGAAACACTATGGACATTTATATTCTGTCCTATACAGTTGCTATGAGTTAGGATCCACTGGATGGCAACGAGTTAATCTTACAGAAGCAGCCTGCCACATCTTTCTTCTTTGTAGTGGCTGATGGGTTCAAACCACTGACGTTTCAGTTAGCAGCCAACCTCACTCAGCCAATGTGCCAAGAAGGCTCCTATTTTTAAGTCCAAAAGGTGAGGTAAATATACATCCTAGTAGAACAAGCAAAAAAAATTCAAGCCTTGACTAGCTATACTGAAGAAGTCTTTGGGCAAAATATTGAATGATACAGAAATTATCAACAGATAATGCAAGGAATACATAGAATCATTGCATCAAAAAGAAATGGTCTATATTCGACCATTTCAAAACATAGTATATAATGAAGAGTCAATGGTACTGAAGAAAGAAGTTCTAAGTGCACTGAAGGCATTGGCAAAGAACAAGGCACCAGGAAACGAGAGGATACAAATTGAAACCGTTCAACAAACTGAGACAGCATTGGAGGCAGTCACTCATCTATGTCAAGAAATAAGAAAGACAGCAACCTGACCAATTGATTGTAAGAGATCCATATTTATGCCCATTCCAAAGACAGGCGACTCAACAGAATGTGGAAATCATAGGACAATGTCATTACTATCACATGCAAGTAAAATTTTTCTAAAGATAATAAAAAAAAATGGCTACAAGATTACATTGACAGGAAACTGCCACAGGTTCAAACGAGATTCAGACCATGATGTGGAATGAGGGATATCATTGCTTATGTCAGATGGATCTTGACAGAAAACAGAGGATACCAGAAAGATGTTTACCTGCACTTTTTGAGTGTATAAACCACATTGAAGAGAATGAGTATTCAGGAATATTTCATTGTGCTCATGAAGTATTTGTTCAAATAGAACAAGGTAACACTGTTGTCAGTTTCAACTCATGGCAACTATGTATAGCATTTCCAAGGAGCAGCTGTGAGCTTGAACCACCAACCTTGCGTTTCAAACCGACCTTGCAGTCCAGCACATTAACCTCCAGCACAACACCAAGACTCAAAAGAAAGCACCTTGATAATTTTTTTTTCACTCATTCAATATGTATAAAACATTATGTGACTATGTGGAATACAGAGAAAATAAAATACAACCACTGCTTTCTAGTAGCCCAAAACAAAGAAACTCACTGCCTTCCTGTACATTCTGAATAGTTTAAAATTAGAAAAGGGGTGCACCATTATTGTATCATTTCACTATATTATTCAATCTGTATGCTGAGCAAATAATCTGAGAAGCTGGGATTATGTGAAGAAAAATGTGGCATCAGGATTGGAGAAAGACTCATAAACAACTTGTGAAATTCAGATGATACAATCTTGCTTGCTGAAAGCAAAGAGGACTTAAAATACTAAGTTCAAAGACCACACCCTTTGATATGTTGCACCACCATTTCAAGAAAACAAAAATCCTCACCACTGGAGCAATAAATAACATTAAGATAAATGGAGAAAAGATTGAAATTGTCAAAGACTTCATTTTGCTTGGATCAACCATCGACAGTCATGGAAGCAGCAGTCAAGAAATCAAATGATATATTGCATTAGGCAAATCTAATGCACAGACCTCTTTAAAATGCTCAAGAGTCAAGATGTCAGTTTGTCGGCTGAAGTGTGCCTGACCCAAACAACTGTACTTTTAATAGCGTATGAAAGTTGGACAGTAAATAAGAAAGACGTTAGAAGAGTTGATCCATTTGAGTTATGATACTGGAGAAAAATGTTAAAGTACTATAGACTGCTAGAAGAACAAACAATCCTGTATTGGAAGAAGTACATTCAGAATGCTCCTTGGAAACCAGGATGGCCAGACTTGATCTCTTGTACTTCAGACATATTGTCAGGAGAGACCAGTCACTGGAGAAGGATTTCATGCTAGGTAAAGTGGAAAGTCAGCAAAAAAGAAGACCTCTAATGAGATGGAATGGCACAGTGGTAGCAGCAATGGCTTCAACTTAACGATGATTGTAAGGATGGCACAGTGTTTCATTCTGTTGTGCATAAGGTCTCTATGAGTTGGAATAGACTTGATGGCACCTAACAACAACAGAGCAAGCAAGGAGTCCTGGTAGCACAGTGGGTTACACTTTGGGCTGCTAACTGAAAGCTCAGAAGTTTGAATTCACCAGGTGCTCCGTGGGAGAAAGATGAGGTTTCTGCTCCTATAAAGATTTACAGCCTCAGAAACCCTATACAGGGTCATTATGAGTTAAAAATGACTTGACAACACACAACAAGAGCAGTAGAGCAACAAAGTTTTGAGTTAACAAAATTTGATTCAAACATTTCTCCACCTATATGACCTTGGACACATCATTTAACCTATTAGAGCCAAAGTTTCCTTTTAGGGGTTGGTGTGTCTAACACTTATAGGTTGTTGTAATGATTAAACAGGGGCATGGAGCAAAATGCCAAAAGGAAGCAAACTGGGGACAAATGTCTTCTTGGAGAGCTAAATTTACTTGAAAATAGGTAGAAATTACTCTATAATAAAATGCACATGCATATAATAAGAATTAAAAAAGTAAAATCCACATGTATTTTAGGGTATAATATGAATCTTCAATCAAATTCTGTTCTTATAGTGTGCTGCTTCAGGCAACCTCTTCTAGGAACACTGAAGGGATGTGACATCTGTGAACGTTGCGCTAAACTAGAAGCATTTTCAGTGTTATTAGTACTCCTCCTATTCCAGCCAGGGAGTCCTGCCATGGCACTGCAGGTTAATGTGCTGAACTGCAAGGTTGGTTTGAACTGCAAGGTTGGTGGTTCAAGCTCACCAGCTGCTTGTCAGAAACCCTGTACAGAGTCACTCTGAGTCAGAACTGACTCAAAGACACTTAACAACAACAACATTCAAACCAAAGAGAAATAAGTGCACAAAGGGACTCAAATGGTATGCAGGAGACGATCAAGAAAGAACAGTATGAATGCAGGCTAACCACAACAGAATTAGTGGGTGATTGCACTTGGGACAGTTAGGGGTCAAGTATATTTTCATTTCTTTGGCGCTGTGATACTCAAACTTGTGCACACAGCCCTGCCCACTGCCACAGAATTGATTCAGACTCCTGGCAACCCCATAAGTTACAGAATAGAAATACTCCCTATAGTTTTCTTGAAAACAGATCACCAGGTTTTGCGTATGTAGATCTATAAGAAAATGTGGGTTTTGATTCAGCACATCTGGGGTGGAAATGCAAATGAAATGAAATGTCAATTCTAAAGTAGAAGAAAAAATCAAGTTCACAAAAAAGATTAGACTTACCAGAAACTGGAGGATCCTCTGAGACCATGACCCTAAAAAACGCCCGTCTGACCTTCAACTGAAGCCATTTTGGAAACCACATTTCAACCAATCAACAAGCTCATAAAATATATAGTAACACGTGAAATGAATGTATTCCTTAGAGCAATGAATTCTACTAAATCAAAGGGACCCAAAAGCAAAGATGAGAAGGCACAATGGATAACAGGGAACCTAGGGCAGCAATGGAGAGAAGGCTGAAACATTGTGGAGAATGCAACTAATATCATGGAACACCTATGTACAAACTATTGAATAGGAAACTAGCTTTGTAAATGCTCACCTAAAGCACAAGAAAAAAATTGAAATTTAACCCCCATCAAATTGCTTAAGGAGCTCTCGTAGCGTAGTGGTTACGAATCGGGCTGGGAACCTTAAGGTCAGCAGTTCGAAACTACAGCCGCTCCGCAGAAGAACGATGAGGCTTTCTGCTCCCATAAAGATTTACAGCCTCGAAAACCCTGTACAGGGTCACTATGGGTCGGAACCGACTTGACGGCACTTAACAACAACAACAAAATAAGGTGAATGTTATGATATATAAATCATAATTCAATAAAGCTGAACTTTTAATCTAAAAAAAAAAGGAAATAAAATATAATGTAGATTCTGATCATATCTGGGGTGAAAATGCAATGCCTCAGCAAGGATCCAAACCAACACAAAGTGGTGAAGCCCAGGTTCAGATCACCAACATTTAGGCTGTTGTTGTTAAGTGCTGTGGAGTCAGTTCCAATTCATAGCCACCCTGTACAGGGTTTCCAAGGAATGGCTACTAAGCTTGAACTGGCTACCTTGTGGTTCAACCAGACCTTGTAGTCCAGTGCATTAACTTGCAGTGCCACACCAGGAGCTTGTTAAACTGTAGCTTGCTGGACCCACATTCCAGAGTTTCTGATTCAATACATCTGGGGTGTTGTTGCTGTTAAGTGCCTTTGAGTTGGTTCCGACCCATAGCGATCCTGTATAAGGTTTCCTAGGAGAGGCTGGTGAGCTTGAACCACCGACCTTGCTGTTCAAACCGACTTTGAAGTCTAGCACATTGACCCATAGTGCCTCAGGGTAAAGCAAAATTTTAAAACAGGTGCAACACAGAATGGTGGAGTTCTGGTATGGTGCTGTAGGACAATCACTGGATTACAAGTTTGGTTTGAACCCACTAGCTGTTCTTTGGAAACCCTATACAGGGTTGCTATGAGTCAGAACCAACTCGACGGCACTTAACAACAACAAAAACCACATAGACTGGTCAACCATACGAGATATAAGGGGCAACATTTATCTAAGAACAAAATTCAGAAGGGTTAGGAAAGGAGGAGGAATGGAAACAAGAATTACACGGATGAAGTGGGTCAAGTGATGTTACATGGAAAGGATTGCAATCATTGAGAGAAAATGAAGTGCATGTTTTGTTCCATGTAAATCTGATGATCTGCTCTGTAAACTTTCACTCCATTCACAATAGAAACTTCAATAAATTAAAAAAAAGATTTTTAGATTTAAGAAATGTGTTCTCAAAGTAATTCTTAGACCAACAGAATTGGCATGACCTGGGTACTTGTTAAAAACGTAAATGTTGTTGCCCTATCCTACGTGTTTAACTCATCATGATACATATATGTTGTTATTTGTTAAGTGCCACAGAGTTGGTTCTGACTCATAGTGACCCTATCTAGGGTTTCTAAGGAGCAGCTGGTAAGTTTGACCTGCTGACCTTATGGTTTAAACCACGTTGCAATTGAGTGCTTGTCCTACAGGGCCACACCAGAACTCCTGATGAATATACAGATACAGGCAATCCCTGGGCTATGAACATCCCACTTACTGACTTCTACTTTCTCTTTAATGTTCTATAAATTTGCCTTCACTTTGAAAAGATTGAGCCAGCACCAACTCACAAATTAATCTCAAATATTACCTTCACTTGCTACACATGCAGCCCTTAAATCATTGAGAAGGCATCTAGCTTTTTATTGCACCATATTAAAGTAAGGCTAAATAAGAACCATGTGTACCAGTTCCAACTTACATATAAATTCACCTTAAAGACAAAGGAACTGATCTCATTTTACCTGCAAAGGGGGGGTTTCAAAAAGTTGGTGGAAAAATTCTACTTTCAGTTTTGTGATTACACAAACTTTTTGAAGCCCCCTCATATTATAAAATATATACATTTGAAGATGTTTCTTATGTGCATGTGGAGTTACATTGACCTGTTTAGCTAGCTAGGACTGAGGAGTTTCCCATGTGCAGGACTTTTAATTATAAAAGTGAAAGTGATGAAATAGCTAGGCCAGCTGGGATAGTTGATCACTGTAGCAGTGGATTCGAAAGCTGGTTGATCAATAACTTGCTTTCTCCATCTTGTGGAGGATAGTGATAAACAAGATTTACCAGTATCTCACCAGTGCCTAGTGTAAGTAGTGGATACTCAAGAACTAGTTACTTTAATCCAACTAACCTTTTAGACAGGAGAGGTATAATCTTTTTTATGGTCTGAGAATGGGCCTGTAAAACTCACATTGTGAATAATGCAAATAACACCAGCTTTGGTTGACTTAAGGAGGCCTGGTGGCTCTGTGGACTAGGCTTTGAACTGCAACCCAGAACATTAGCAGTTCAAACCCACCAGCTGCTCTGAGGGAGAAAGATGAGGATATCGGCTCCCATAATGATTTACAATCTTAAAAACTCTATATAGGGTTTCTATGATTCAGAATCCACTCCATGGCAGTGGGTTCGGTATAGTGGCTGCTAGTTCTTCCAACAGTTGCACAATTTTGAATACAGTATTTAACCTGCTTGAGATTCAGTTTCTTCCTATGAAAGTGTGGAAATGTTTACTCAAAGAGTTGTTGTGGGAATTTAATGATATCATTAGTTATAAACATGCCTAATACAATGTCAGAGTCTGGGTGTAGTGCTGTGGGTTAATGTGCTGGACTACAAAGTCGGTTTGAACTGCAAGGTAAGTAGTTCAAGCTCACCAGCTGCTCCTTGGAAACCCTATACAGGGCCACTATGGGTCAGAACTGACTTGATGACACTTAACAACAACAAACATAATGTCTGGTGTGTGATATGTTACTGTTGTTAGGTGCCATAGGATCGGTACCAATGCATAGCGACCTTATGCCTGGTCCTGTGCCAATCTCACAATCTTTGCTACACTTAAGCCCATTATGGCTATAGCTCTGACAGTTCATATCATTGGGGAGCTTCCTTTTCTTCACTAACCCTCCACTTTACCAACCACGATGTCTTCCAGCGCTATATCTGGCAACATTAAGGTGTTCTTCATTATGCTTCAATATTCAGAAATTAGTACTATCTCATCTGTAATTGGGCCCATTCCAAAGAGAGGTGACCCAATGAATGCAGAAATCATCAGACAATATTGATATCCCATGTAAGTAAAATTTTACTAAAGATAATACAGAAACGGCTGCAACCATACATTAACAGAGGTTCAAGCTGGTTTCAGTAGAGGATGTGGAACAAGGGATATCATTGCTGATGTCAGATGGATCTTGGATGAAAGCAGAGATTACCAGAAAGATGTTTGTGCTTTGTTGACATGATAAGCTATGGACAACATTGTGAAGTGTAATTATTCCAGAACACTTAATTGTGCTCATGAGGAACCTGTACATAGACTAAGACGAAGTTGTTCGAACAGAACAAGGGAACACTGAATGGTTTAAAATTAGGAAAAGTGTGTACTGGGGTTGGATTCTTTCATCATATTTATTCAAAAATAAATATTTAAAAAAATTTAAGAAATAATAATAAAAATAAAAAGACATTTTCTTTTCTGCTTTCAGTGTGATGCTTTTTCTTAATCTTTTACAATAATGGCTTTATGCTGTATTTCTCCTTTTGTGACTGAGTGATTTCACTCAGCATAATGTCCTCAAGGTTCATCCTTGTTATGCAGTGGCTTGCTGTTTCCTTGTTATTCTTCAGGGTAGCATAGTATTCCATTGTGTGTATGTACCACAGTTTGTTTATGCATTCTTCCATAGATGGGCACTTAGGCTGCCTCCATCTTGTTGCTATTGTAAATAGTGCTGCTATGAATATTGGTGTGCATATATCTACTCGTGTTATGGTTCGGATTTCTTGTGGATAAATACCTAGTAGAGAAATTCCTGGATCATAAGGTATTTCTCTTTGCAACCTTCTGAGGAAGCACCATATTGTTTTCCAGAGTGGTTGGACCCTTTTGGGATCGCACCAGCAACATAGGAGGGTCCCAGTCTCTCCACATCCTCACCAACATTTATTTTACTCTACTTTTTTGATCTTTGCTGTTTATGCTGGTGTGCGATGATATCTCATTGTTGTTTTTATCTGCATCTCTCTAATGACTAGTGTTCATGAACATTTCTTCATATGTTTGTTGGCTGCCCGGATCTCCTCATTGGTGAAGTGTCTATGTATGTCCTGTGCCCATTTTTTAATTGGCTTATTTGTCATTTTCTTGTAGAGGTGTTGCAGGTTCCTATATATTTTGGAAATAAGTCCCTTGTCTGATGAGTCATTGCAAAATATTTTTTCCCCCATTTTGTGGGCTCCCTTTTACTCTTTTGATGAAGTCGTTCAATGCACATAAGTTTTAAAATTTTATAGTATGTCCCATTGCTCTATTTTGTCTAGTTTTGTTTGTGTAAATTTCAAAATGTTTGGTAGTCTGTATGCCCTGTATTAGAGCTCTCGCATTTTTCCCTGTTTTTTCATTGATGACCTTTGTAATTCTGGGATTCACATTTAGGTCTGTAATCCATGCTGAGTTGGGTTTTGTATAAGGCATGAGATAAAGGTCTTGTTTCAGTCTTTTGCTAATCACTTTCCAATTCTGCCAGCATCATCTGTTGAAGAGACCATCTTCTCCCCATGCAATATACTTAGGTACTTTGTCGAAAATCAGTTGGCTGTATGTGGATGGATTAATTTCTGGATTCTCAATTCTGTTCCATTAATCAATGTATCTTTCATTATACCAGTACCAGGCTGTTTTGACCACTTTAGCCATGTAGCAAGTTTTGAAATCAGGGAGTGAGAGGCTTCCCACTCTGTTATTCTTCTTAAGCAGTGCTTTGCTTATCCTGGGTCTCTTTCCTTTCCATATAAAATTTGTAATTCTTTGTTCCATCTCATTGAAGAATGTCATTGGAATCTGGATTGGGATTGCATTATATGTATAAATATGTGTGTTTGGGGGCAGTATTGACATTTTCACAATGTTAAGTCTTCCTATCCAGGAGCATGGTATATTCTTCCATTTCTGTTGGTCTCTTGTAGTAATGTTTTGTAGTTTTCTTTGTATAAGTCCTTTGTTTCTCTGGTTATATTTATTCCAAGACATTTCATCTTTTGAGTGGCTATTATAAATGGTATTGTTTTTCTAATGTTCTTTTCAGCACTCCAGTTATTGGTATAGTGGAATCCAACTGATTTGGGGATGTTTATCTTATACCCTGCCACTTTGCTGAATCCTCCAATGAGGTCTATTAGTTTTTATACTGAGTCTTTCGGGTTTTTTGTATACAGGATTACATTGTCTGCAAATAGAGTTTTACTTCCTCTTTGCAAATTCGGATGCCCTGGATTTCCCTATCTTGCCATATAGCTCTGGCTAAGACTTCGAGCACAATATTGAATAGGAGTGGTGACAAAGGGCATCCTTGTCTGGTACCTGTTCACAGAGGGAAGGCTTTAAGTTTCTTTCCATTGAAAATAATGTAGGCTGTTGGTTTTGTATGTATGCTCTTGATTATGTTGATGAATTTCCCTTCAGTTCCTACTTTGTTGAGTGTTTTTATCAGGAATGGCTGTTGGGTTTGTCAAATGCCTTTTCTGCATCAATTGATATGATCATGTATTTTTTATTTTTTGTTTATATGGTGAATTACATTGATTGTTTTTCTAATGTTGAACCATCCTTGCATCCCTGATATGAATCCCACTTGGTTATGATGTATTATTTTTTTGATGTGCTGCTGGATTCTTTTGGCTAGGATTTTGTTGAGAATTTTTGTATATATGTTCATGAGTGATATTGCTCTATAATTTTCTTTCTTAGTGATGTCCTTCCCTGGTTTTGGTATGAGAGTTATGCTTGCTTCATAAAATGTATTAGGAGGTTTTCCGTCCTCCTCTATATTCTGGAATAATTTGAGTAGAATTGGTGACAACTGTTCCCTGAATGTCTGGTAGAACTCACCAGTGAAGCCATCTGGACCTGGACTTCTTTTGGTTGGGAGTTTTTTGATGACCTGATCATTTTCTTCTAATGTTATGGGTCTGTTCAGGTCTTGTACTTCACTCTGTGTGAGTTTAGGTAGGTTTTTCTAAAAATGTATCCATCTCTTCTAAATTTTCAAAATTTGTTGGAGTACAACTCTTCATAGTATTCTGTTATTATTCTTTTTATTTCCTTTGGTTCCATTGTGACATCACCCATGTGGTTTCTAATGCATGTTACTTGTTTCTTCTCCTTATTTTCTTTTGTTAAGTTTGTCAATTTTATTAAACCTTGCAAAGAACCAGCTGCTTGTCCTGTTAATTTGTTCTATAGTTTTTCTGTTTCCTATATCAAGGAGCCCTGGTAGCGTAGTGGTTACAAATCAGGCTGCTAACCTCTCAGTCATCAGTTCAAAACTACCAACTGTTCTGTGGGAGAAAGATGAAGCTTTCTGCTTCCGTAAAGATTTATAGCCTTGGAAACCCTGTACAGGGTCGCTATGAATCGGAACTGACTCCACGGCACATAACAACAACAACAATATCCTTTATTTCTGCTCTGATCTTTATTATTTATTTTCTATTGGTGACTGTAGGTTCCCTCTGTTTGTCTGTTTCTACTTACTGGAGATGTAATAATGTGTTAATTTTGATTCTTCTTTTTGGATGTGCACATTTATCACAATAAATTGTCCTCTTAGCACCACTTTCATTGTGTCCCAAAGATTTTGGTATGTTGTGTTTTCATTCTTATTTGTATCTAGGAGCTTTCTGAATTCATGCTTAATTTCTCCTATTATCCAGTTGCTCTTCAGCAGGGTGTTATTCAGTCTCCATGTGTTAAACTTTATTTCCTTGGTCTTCTTATTGTTGTTTTCTAATTTTATGGCATTGTGGTTTAAAAGTATGCTTTGTAGTATTTTGATGATTGTAAGTTTATGGAGGCTTGCTTTGTGACCTAACACATGGTCAGTTCTGAAGAATGTTCCATGTACATTGGGAAAGAATGTATATTGTGCTGTTGTTGGGTTGAATGCCCTGTACATGTCTATGAGGTCAAGTTGGTTGATTGTGATGTTTAGTTCCTGTGTAGCTTTGTCACGTTTCTTTCTGGTTGTTCTATCCATTTTTTTTTTTTTTTAAGTTTTTATTGTGAGGTTTACATGGGAGAACACCAGCCCTACGCCCATCCTTTCACACTTCACCTCATTGCAATGATTACAGTCCCCTCCATGCATCATCAAACAACCAAAAGGTATACCACTCAGGCCCACCCCCCAGCCGTCAGCACACAGCCCCTCTCCCTCCCTGAGTTCAATGTCCCCAGCCACTCCCTCTGTCCACGTCATATTTCTATCCCTTTTTGAAAGTGGCATATTAAAATCCCCCACTATAATTGTAGATTTATCTATTTCTTTCTTCAGTTCTAGTAGGTTTTGCTTTATATCTCTTGGTGTTCTTTCATTTGGAATGTATATGTTAATTATGTTTATGTCATCTTGTTCAATTGACCCTTGAATCATGAGATAGTGTCCTTCTTTATCTCTTATGGTGTTTTTTGCTTTAAAGTTTGTTTTTTCAGGGATTAGTATTGCCACTCCTGCTTGTTTTTTATTGCTGTAAGCTTGGTATATTGCTTTCCATCCTTTAATTTTTAGTCTGTTTTTGTCTTTGTGTGTAAGATGTGTCTCTTGCAGGCATCATATTGAATGGTCTTGTTTTCTTATCCATTCAGCCACTCTCTGTCTCTTCACTGGTGCATTGAATCCACTGACATACAGTGTAATTATTGATAGGTATGTATTAACTGCTGTCATAATGTTAATATTTTGTGGTGCTGTTTATTCCTTTGTTCTGCATGCCTTCTTGTGTTGCATTCATGTTTTTTGTTCTATTTCTTGTCAGTTTCTTCTTTTTTTTAATGTCTCCTTGTTCTGCTCGGATCTTCATTTTCATGGCAAGTTTTGAAGTGTTAATTTTCTTTGGGGTTACCCTATAGTCTGTTAAGCTTTCCCTGCGTTTAAGACAGTCTATTGTATCCTGCCATCAACTTGACCTCCTCACCACCTCGCTCTCTATATTTTTCCCTTCTTTGATATTGTTAATATTTTGATCTTTGGTTGGCCTCACAGGTCCTCTGAATTCATTGCTGTAATTTTGTTCTGTTCTTAACTCTGCCATCCATTGACCGAGTCCCAGGTGGTGTTGTCACATCTGTCAATTTCTGGTTGTTGTCTGTTCTTGCTGGCTTTCATTCCAAAGAACTCCATTTAGGATGTTTTGAAGCACAGATTGGCCTTAACAAAATTTCTTAGTTTCTGTTTATCCTGGAATGTTTCGATTGCATCATTGTATTTGTTTGACAGTTTTTCTGAATAGATGATTCTTGGTTGGCAGTTTTTTTTTTTTTCTTTTTCTTTTTTTCTTTTAGGGTTTTGTATATGTCTCCCCATTGCCTTCTTGCCTGCATGGTTTAGACTGAGAAGTCAGAGCTTAATCTGATTTGCTTGCCTTTGTAGGTGACACTTCTCTTTTCCCTGGGTGCTCTTAGGATTCTCTCCTCATCTTTGATTTTGGAGAGCTGGATTATGATATGTCTTGGTGATGTTCTTTTGGGGTCTATCCTTCCTGGGGTTCTTCCAGCTTCTTGAATGTTTATCTTCTTGTCCTTCAAGATGTTAGGAAAATTTTCTTCCAGAAGCTCTTCAACTATCTCCTCTGTAGACTTCTGTGATTCTTCCTGTTCTGTAATGCCAATAATTCTTAAGTTATTCCTCTTCATGTTGTGAATCTTAGAGTCACTTCAGATTTGTTAATCCTTTTTTCTGCTTGCTCTCCTATCTTAGCAGCATTGAGAGATTTGTCTTCCAGCTCACTGGTTCAGGCTTCTATCTCTTCCATTCTGCTCCTTTGCCTTTTCAGTGTATTGTCCATTTCTGATATTTTATTATTAATCATCTGGACTTCTTTTTGAAGATTTTGGATTCTTTCCAATGCCATATCTATCTTGTTTGATTACCCCTGTAGCACTTTCCTGACTTCTTCCTTATTTTCCTTCACCCCTTTTCAGAGCATTTCAATTTCTTTCCATATCATTCTTCTTCCAGTAGAAGAGCCTACTCTTCTACTGGAAAGTCTGTGTCTGCTACCTACTCATTTGTCTCAGTTACTTTTTTCTGTTTTGGGACATGTGTTGAGATCTTTAATTGTGTTTTCTTGGACATTTTCAAACATTATGTGAGTTTTTAATGCTTCAATGGATGTATGTTGCTTTGTTGTTATGCTTTCTGAGTGTCTCCTGGTGGATATGATCTAGAGATATGCTTCCCTTTTCATGTGTGATGCCTAGCAGCTGGTTTTGACTCTTGTCCAGATGGTGGGGTACTACAGGGTTTGCTTGTAGCTTGGCTATATGGGCACAATTTCTGTCTCTTCTTGGGTGGGTAGGGGAGAGAGTTCCCACCCCTGGGAGAAGAGTGAGGCCAAAAGGACCAAAGACAGAAACAATATAAAAGCAGAAACAGAAACCACCAATCAAAAACAAAAATAAAATTGTGATTGACACTGTTCACTGGTCTTTGCTGTGCAAATGGTCCCACCTAGGTTAACTATGGTACTGACTCCCAGGGTCAAAACGTCATAAGAAACAGCCTGCGGGTTTCTTCTCCATGCCATTGGAAAACTGTGGGTGCAATGTTGGACCCTTTTGGGTATGTACCTCCGCCCACCTGAAGGTGTCTGGGCTGTGCAGTGAGGGCATGATCGAGGTGAAAAGGAAAGATACGTGAAAAATGAAAAGTGAAAGATGAAAAATTGGTCACACTTCTCCCTTCAGATGCAGTGCTCCACGGCTTCTAGCACTAGGTCGCTGCCTCCGCTTGGCTGTTGCCACAGCCTGAGGACTTCTGGCTGCCAGCCACCATGGCTGGATCTATTCAGAAATCACCGTAGTTTGCTTCCATCATCAGATTTCTTCTCAATGGTGTGGGGAACTGACTCCTGGAACCTTAAACAAGATCCAAAGCTCCACAGTTTTTCTGTGGACTGTTCTTTCTCTGCTTTGGGGGGTGGTTTAGCAGAGGAGTTTTCACTATCTGTCTCTGCTTTCCCTGCCCCCAAACTGGAACCCAGTTCACTGTCCAACTATTGTATGCATATAAAGTTATTGAAAATACCATGGCTTGGGTCAGTTGTGCCTTAGTCCTCAAACTGACATCTTTGTTAGTTACTATACATAAGTAATTAGAAACTGTGTGGCCATCATTATTATGTTGTTCTTATCAAGTGCCATCAAGTTAGTTCTTACTCATAGCGGCCCTGTTTAGGGTTCCCAAGGAGCAGCTAGTGAGTTTGAACTGCTGACATTGTGGTTTAAACTAACCTAGCAGTTCAGTGCATTAACCCACAGTGCCACATTTATTTATTATGAGAATGTCAAAATAGCCTGATTATTGTGTTATCTGAGAATGGTGGTGGTTGTTGTTAAGTGTCGTCATATAGGTTCCAACTTATAGTGACCCTTAGGATTTTCAAGGGGTGGCTGGTGGGCTTGAATCACAAACCTTGTGGTTAGCAGTCCAGTGCTTATCCTATAGACTCACACCCATTTTACTCTGTGTCATAAAATTCCCTGGATCTTATTTTATAATTACTATAGGTATTTTCTCTTTATAAGATAAAAAACAACACAAAAGAAATTATTAGTATGATGAGCACACTGCTTGGAGGGTAGAGGAGGTGGTGAGGGTCGCCATCAGAGGTTGATTCATTTGGTGTGTTCTTTGTTTACAAGTTTGGAAGGAAAGATACAGAAATAACTTAAGAACATACACAAGCACAAGAAGTAGAAGAAAGGAATAAAATTAGGTGAAAAAAAGTTTGGGTTCTGACCAAGAAATAGAAGACAGATATCAAATTGAACAGTGAGAATACATGGCTAAGAAATTATTAGAAAAGGTGAATAGTTCAGTTAAAAACTAGTCATTACAAATTCACAACAGTCCTAATTAATTCCAAGAAACAAAACAAAAAATCAGAAACACTGTGTTTCAGATGCTTTATGAGAAAGTAAAGCAAGCTTCCTTAAATCCTGTTAAATTTGGGCCACCGTATTGATGTGCTTGATTCTAATCAATGAGTTGGAAACTGTTATTACAAATTACAAATTACAAAAGGTACAGAGCCATTCCAGTACCTGGTGCTCTTAAACACAAAGCAAAATTCACTGCCATATCAAGTTGATTCTGACTCAGCACACCTAAATAGTGTTTCTGAGGTTGTAAATCTTTATGAGAACATAAAGCCTCATTGTCCTTCCATAGAGCACCTGGTGGATTCCTTGTGGTTAGTAGCCCAATGCAGAACCCACTATACAAGCAGGACTAGAAGACAACAAAAAGGTAATAGTCTGTGCCACAACTTGTCTGTAATTTTGTAGCATTGTGGTGGCTTGTGTGTTGCTGTGATTCTGGAAGCTATGCCACTGGTATTTTAAATACTTTAAGGGTAACCAATGGTGGACAGATTTCAGTTGAACTTCCAGACTAAGACAGAATAAGAAAAAGGAGAGGCAGACTACTTCCATACATTTAGCCATTGAAACACTTGTGAATTAGCAGGGCAAGACTATTTGATAGCACCAGAATAATTAATATTGAAACATGATGAATAGCACCAGAACATTGTTAGATATAGTGGCAGAAGATGAGCCCCTCAGGATGAAAATCACTCAGAAGACTACTGGGGAAGAGCTGTCCCCTCAAAGTAGAATTGACTGTGATGACATGAATGGAGTAAAGCTTTCAGGACCTTCATTTGCTGATGTGGAAAAACTTCAAAATGAGGAGAAACAGCTGTAAACATTCATTAACAATTGGAACATGGAATGTACAAAGTATGAATCTATGAACATTGAAAGTTGTCAAAAATGAAATGGAATGCATAAAAATTGATATCCTAGGCATTAGTGAGCTGAAATGGACTGGTACTAGCCATTGAATAAGGAGCTCTGGTAGCGTTGTTGTTGTTGTCAGGTGCCATCGAGTCAGAACTGACTCATAGCAACTCCGTGAACAGCAGAACAAAACAATGTCCGATCCTGGGCCCCCACCACCGCTGCCACACTTGATGCCATCAATGATGCCACATGGCTGATCCATCTCGTTGGGGGTCTTCCTGTTTTTCGCTGACCCTCCATCTTACCCAGCATGACATCCTTCTCCAACGACTGTTCCCTCCTGACAATATGTCCAAAGTATGAGAGATGAAGCGTAGCC
>NW_006408652.1:2364230-2378650 GCF_000296735.1 Chrysochloris asiatica | reverse complement strand
ACTGGAGGCTCCGCACGAGCTGGTTCCCGCCCCGCCCCCTCAAGCCCAAAGGAGCTGGGGCTGCCGCTGCGCCCTTTTAAAAAGCCTGTAATTCCTTGCACAGTGATTTCTCAAAGAAGCGGGTCTAAGGCTCTGGCGCACTAAGATTCACGAGGGCTGTGAGACTGAATTCCTACCTGGGAGGTTTAATTCGCGAGTTCCCCCCCCCATCCCGGAGCCCCCACTCACCCGCAAACCGGAAGCCAAGCCATGGTATTTTTAATAACCTCATATGCATGCAAAAGCTGGACAGTGAATAAGGAAGACCATAGAAGAATTGTTGCTTCTGAGTTATGGTGCTGGAGGAGAATATTGAAAGTGCCATGGGCTTCCAAAAGAAGTGATAGATCCCTTTTGGAAGAAGTGCAACCTGAGTGCTCCTTGGAGGCCAAGATGGCCAAACTTCGTCTCTCAAACTTTGAACATATTGTCAGGATGGGCCAGTCGCTGGATAAGGATATCATGTTTGGTAAGGTGGAGAGACAGAAAAAGAGAGGAAGACCCCCAACGAGATGGATTGGCCAAGTGGAAGCATCGATGCACTCAAGCGTGGCAACAGCAGTGATTTTGGTCCAGGATATGGCACAGTTTCATTCTGCTGTGCATAATGTCACTATGAGTCAGCACTGACTTGATGGCACCTAACAACAACAACAACATCCCTCATGAATATTTATGCAAAAATTCTTAACGAATTCCTAGCCAACAGAGTGCAGCAGCACATCAAAAAAATAACACATCATGACCCAGTGGGATTCATATCATGAATGCAAGGATGATTAAACATTAGAAAAACAATCAATGTAATCTACCATATAAACAAGACAAAAGAAAGAAAAAAAACCACATGATCATACCAATTGATGCAGAAAAGGAATTTGACAAAATTCAACTTCCATTCATGATAAAAATCCTCAACAAAGTAGAAATTGAAGGGAAATTCCTCAATATAATCAAGAACATATATACAAACCCAACAGCCTATATTACTGTCAATGAAGAGAAACTGAAATCCTTCCCTCTGAGAACAGGAACCAAATAAGGATGCCCTTTGTGGCCATTCCTATTCAATATTGTGCTGAAAGTTTTAGCCAGAGCTATAGGGCAAGACAGGGAACTCAAGGGCATCTGAATTTGCAAAGAGGAAGTAAAACTCTTTCTATTTGCAGATGATACGATCCTATATATAGAAAACTCCAAAGACTTAGTAAAAAAAAACTATTAGACCACATTGGAGGATTCATCAAAGTGGCAAGGTATAAGATCAACATCCAACAATCAGTTGGATTCTTCTATACCAATAATGACAGTGCTGAAAAAGACATTAGGAAAGAAATACATTTACAATAGCAACCCAAAGGATGAAATATTTAGGAATAAATGTAACCAGAGAAATAAAGGATCTATACAAAGAAAACTACAGAACACTACTACAAGAAACCTAAAGAGACTTACAAAAATGGAAAAATATACCATGCTCCTGGATAGGAAGATTTAACATTGTGAAAATATCAATATTGTCCAAACAATTTACTCATATAATGCAATCCCAATCTAGATTCCAACGACATTCTTCAATGAGATGGAAAATTTTTTTTTACAAACTTTATATGGAAAGGAAAGAGACACAGGATAAGCAAACTACGTCTTAAGAAGAACAAGGTGGGAAGTCGCTTACTCCCTGATTTCAAAATTTACTACATGGCTACAGTGGTCAAAACAGCCTGTTGTTGTTGTTGTTAAGTGCCGTCGAGCTGGTTCCGACCCATAGTGACCCTGTACAGGGTTTCTGAGGCTGTAAATCTTTACGGGAGCAGAACGCCTTATCTTTCTCCCATGGAGCGGCTGGTAGTTTCGAACTGCTGGCCTTAAGGTTCACAGCCCAATTCGTAACCACTACCCTATCAGAGCTCTTGGTATAATTAAAGATACATTGATCAGTGGAACAGAATTGAGAATCAAGAAATTAACCCATCCACATACAGCCAACTGATTTTTGACAAAATTCCTAAGTATATTTCATGGGGAGGAGATGGTCTCTTCAACAAATGGTTCTGGCAAAATTGGAAAGTGTTATGCAAAAGAGTGAAGGAAGACCTTTATCTCAAGCCTTATACAAAAAAAAAAAAAACCCAAAAAAAAAAAAAAACTCAGCATGGATTAAAGACCTAAATGTGAATTCCAGAATTACAAATGCCATCAATGAAAAAAATAGGGGAAAATGTGAGTGCTGTAATACACAGACTACCAAACATTTTGAAAATTACACAAAAAAAGTAGAAAAAATAGATGATTGGGACATACTAAAATTAAAAACTTATGTGCATCAAAATACTTCATTAAAGGAGTGAAAAGGGAACCTGCAGACTGGGAAAAATGTTTTGCGATGATACATCAGACAAGGAACTAATATCCAAAATATATAGGAACCTGCAACACCTCTACAAGAAAAGGACAAATAACCTAATTAAAAAATGGGCACAGGTCATGAATAGGCACTTCATCAAGGAGGAGATCCGGCAGCCAACAAACCTATGAAGAAATGTTCACGATCCCTAGCCATTTTTGTTGTGTTGTTAGGTGCCATCGAGTCGGTACTGACTCATAGCAACATTATGCACAGCATAATGAAGGTTCATGGGAAAGCAACTAGGCAGGTTTACATGGGCTAGGTAGGACGACAGTGGTAAATAGCAATGTAAGCACAAACATGGAACAACAGGGTTCAGGGATACAAAGACTGAGGCATGGTTTGAAAGGATAAAAGTGGGGAAATAATGTTAAGATGCTTGGTTGTCTTTTGAATCTTAGTTTCCCTTGCCTACTATTGTAAAATAGACACTTGATGGGGAGAGACAGGAATACCCAGAAACATCACCAGAGAAAGCTTGTAAGTCCATCTTCAGCCTATAACTGATTGGAACACATAAATGGGGCTAGAACTTGCCCAGTGAAGGAGGCTCCCTGCAGAGCCTTTGCATTGCACAAGTCCATAGGTGGAATCCTGATCCCCATTCAAAATCTTCTGAGGTGTGACATTTCTACTTGAAAGGACAAGCAGACAAATCTAGAGCAGCTAGAAGAACAGAAAATTCTTGATAGAAAGACGAGCAGGAAACACCCCCCCCCCAAAAAAAAAAAAAAACCCAATAACAACAGTCCAATTAACTACTACAAGAACAAGCAAGTTGTTCCCCAGGGAACCATCAAGGCAAATCCCCTTCCAAGACTGAAACTCAAATGGAATATACTAGCAAGCATATGGTCCTCCTGCTGACCACGTTGGTCACCGATAAAGGGAAGTAGGGGAAAAATCAGCAATGAAGATGTGATCTAAGTCTGACCATATTCAATAGACTACTGCTAACCTGGATTGAGACCAGGTTAACTAGCAGTATGATGAGACCTGGTGACTCCTGGGCCCAGGGGCAGGGACATGGCACCAGAGGACCAGAATGAAGTGTGAAGCATCCAGCTGATATGAAGTGAGGGGAGATGCACCCATTTGACCTGGCATCAATGCTGGATGATCAGAACATGACTAGAGGAAGAAAGAGGAGGGAAAACAAAGGAGTAACCCACTATAAGTGTATGAACTAGACCTATGCTTGTGGATGCAGTATGACAAAGGAGCAGACAAATCTCTACGGTGTGGTCGACAGGGATGGAGAACTTAGACATTGGTTACCCAAAATGGGGGACTACAAAGGCAAGAAGTGACTGGCTTACAAGCTTTCAATAGGGAACTTAACTCCAGAGGATACAGGGAAAGGGAGAATCTCCACTGAATTGTTTCCAACCAGTCTGGATGGGGTTGATAAAAGGTGAATGGGAAAGGACTCCTGTGGTTCAATAGGGAATGATTGCTATCAGGTCTGACAGTGAGTGTTGGAAAAGTAAATGTAAATATTTGGTAACAAAAGGAGGGGAGTGGCTGGTTTTGCAGTCCAGGAGCAGAGATCCCTGGAATCATCAAGGGATTAAAGCAAAGTGTGAGACCCTGACCCAGGAGGCAGTGATACTAGGGATGGAGGCAGAGACAATGATGTGGACAGAAGGAGCACCTAGGAACTCTGGACTCAGGGAGGAAGATAGGCAGTGTGCTGGCGGCAGGGGGGCAGGCATGTGGGGTGTACCCGTTGGTTGTCTGATGATGCATACAGGGGATTGTGATCATTGCAATGAATGTAAAGATAATGTTCACCCATGTAAACTAACACATAATTCACAATAAAAACTTTTTAAAAAAATTTTAAACTGTCTCGAGAAAAGATTTGAGCCATCGAAAACTAATGACTGAAACAAGATGATTTGTAGAATGATATTAAGAACATCATACATAAAGAAATCAAAAGGTCATTTAAAAGATAGGAAAGAAAGAAAACAACAAAGTGGATGTTAGAAGAGAACCTGAGATTTGCTCTTGAGTATAGAGTAGTTAAAACAAAAGAAAGAAATGAAGTGAAAGAACTGAACAGAAGATTTCAAAGGGCAATTTGAAAAGACAAAGCAATATATTAAAGTGAAAAGTATAAAAATCTGAATTAGAAAAGCAAAAGGGAAGGACACAATTTACACTTCTCAAGTTGAGAGAACTAAAGAAAAAAATCAAGACTCAAGTTCCAATATTGAAGAATTCCATTGGAAAATACTGAATGACTCAGGAACCCTTAAAAGATGATAGGAAATATGCATAAAGTCACTGTATCAAATAGAATATTGTTGTTGTCAGGTGCCATCAGGTTGGAACCGACTCAGAGATACCCCATGCACAGCAGAATGAAACAATGTCCGATCCTGGGCCAAACTCATTACCGCTGCCACACTTGACACCATCAATGATGCCACCTGGCTGATCCATCTTGTTGGGGGTCTTCCTCTTTTTCTCTGACCCTCCATCTTACCCAGCATGACATCCTTCTCCAGGGACTGTTCCCTCCTGACAATATGTCTAAAGTATGAGAGACGGAGCTTAGCAATCCTGGCCTCCAAGGAGCACTCTGGCTGCACTTCTTCCAAAACAGATCTATTGGTTCTTTTGGCAGTCCATGGATGGCACTTTTAGTATTCTCCTCCAACACCACAACTCAAAGGCATCAATTCTTCTATGATCTTCCTTATTTACTGTCCAGCTTTCGCATCCATACGAGGTTATTGAAAATACCATGACTTGGGTCAGGCGCACCTTAGTCCTCAAGCTGACATCTCTGCTCTTCAACACTTTAAAAAGTTCCTGTGCAGCAGATTTGCCCAATGCAATACGTCGTCTGATCTCTTGACTACTGCTTCCGTGAGTGTTGATATTGATCCAAGAAGAATGAAGTCCTTGACAACTTCAATCTTTTCTCCGTTGATAAGAATGTTGTTTATTGGTCCAATGGTGAGGATTTTTGTTTTCCTGACATTGAGAATAGTCAACATTAAACCATTTCACAAGACAACATATGATCAAGAACTCACTCATCTATGCCACTCACTCACTCATCTATGCCAAAATCTTTGGAAGACCTGGTAACCAATTGGAAAAAATCAAGATCTGTGCCCATTCCAAAGAAAGGTGATCCAGCAGAATTTGGAAATTACAAAAAATAAAAATTAACATCATATGCAAGTAAATTGTGTTGAAGGTAATTCAAAATTGGTCACAGCAATACATCAACTATCTAGTCAAATTCAGAAAAGGATGTGAAATAAGGATATCATTGCTGACCTCAAATGGATCATACTTAAAAGCAGAGAAGACCAGAAATATGTGTATCTGTGATTCACTAATTATGCAATGTCATTCAGCTGTGTGGATCATAAAAGATTATGAATAACATTGCAAAGAAGAGGAATTTTAGAACACTTAAATATGCTCATGGGTAACCTCTACAATGTCCAAGAGGAAGTCTTTGGAACACAACAAGAGGATACTTTATGGTTTCAAATCAGGAAAGGTATATGTCAGCGGTGCATCTTTTCACCATACTTATTCAATCTGTATCCTGAGCACATTATCCAAGAAACTGGACTATATAAAGAAGAACATGGAGATGGAGGAAGACTGCAATATGAAGATGACATAATTTTGATTCCTAGAAGCAAAGATGACTTGAAGCATTTAATTATCAAGATCAAAATCTACAGCCTTCAGTAAGAATTATACTTCAATATAAAGAAAACAAAAAATCCTCACAACTGGACCAATGAGCAACTTCATAATTTTTGTGGTGGTGTTGGTGGTGTGCTGTTCCGTCAGTTCTGACTCATAACGAATCTGTATAGGGTTTCTGAGCCTGCAAATCTTTACAGGAACAGAAAGCCTTAAATTTTTTTCCTGTGGAGCAACTGATGGATCTGAACTGGTGACCTCTAGAGGTAGCAGCCTAACATGTAACCCACTATACCACCAGGGTTCCTTAACTTTACAATAACTGGAAAAGATATTTAAGTCGTCAAGCAATTAATTTTATGGAAATACAAATAAACGACCCTGGAAGTAGCAGGCAGAAAATAAAAAGATGTATTGTACTGGGAAAATTTGCTACAAAAAAATATTTCTAAAGTGTTAATGAGCAAAGATGTCACTTTGAGGACTAAAGTGTGCCTGACCCAAGCCAAGTTATTTTCAGTATCCTCATATGCATGTATCTTAGGCTGAGTTCTCTAGAGAAGTGAAATTTGTATATGCATATATATAAGGAAAAGGTTATACTAAGGAAATGACTTATAGCTGTAGAGGTAGAAAAGTCCCAGGTTCAGCTCAGATGAACCAAGATCAGCAGGCAGGTCTGTCAGACTCAGGAGAAAGCAAGCAAGCTTTGTCTGAGTGTCCAGTATATCGGAAGCAGGCCACACCCCAAAGGAAACATCCTTTCAACTGAATGGTTGCTCATAGACAATTCTCATAGAATCAATTACACTGTTTATAGCCAATCATCATAGAGTTAACTACAATATATGAGATCTCACCATGGGGATAGCCACATCTCAACAGCCAAACCACTGGGAATCCTGGCCCAGTCAAGTCAACAAAAAAACTTTAACTATCACAGCATGTGAAAGCTGGTTAATGAAAAGAGAAGACCAAAGAAAAATTGATGCCTTTAAATTATGGTATTGGCTGAAAATATTGAATAAACCACAGACTGCCAGCACTATGGGTTAGGCATTGGTGTGTTAACCACAAGGTTAATGATTCAGACCCACCAACCATTCCAAGGGAGAAAGATAAGGCTGACAGTTCCCATAAAGATTTACAGTCCTGGAAACTTTATGAGTTAGAATTGGCCCAGTGGCAGTGGGTTTGGCCAGAAGAATAAACAACTCTTTCTTGGAAGAACTTCAGTCAGAATTCTGCTTGAAAGTGAGGATGATAAGATGTTATCTCATATACTTCAGACATGTTATGAACACGGATCAATCCCTGGAGAAGAACAATATAGTTGGTTAGTAGAGGGTCAGCAAAAAGGAAATCTTTCAAGTAAATATACTGTCACAGTAGTTGGAACAACGGCCTCAAACATAGCAAGGATTGTGAGGATGATGCAAGACAGTGTTGTGGATTGTTCAGTTGTATATAGGGTCACTGTGAGTCAGAACCAACTGGGTAGTGCCAAAAAACAAAAGTATCTTAAAATTTGCTATGACAACACCTATCACCTAGGATTGTTGTGTGAGTTAAATTAAATGATAGGTGTAAACTACACAGCTCAGTATGTGACATGTTGTGTTATTGTTAGTTGCCTTCAAGTCAATTTTGACTCATGGCACTCCCATGTGCAGTGTAGAACTGCTGCATTGGTCTTCAAGTTTTCCGAATAAGGTCACAGATATGGCACATAGTAGGTATTCAGTCTAGGCTATCTTTAGTTGTTGTTGCTATTTTGTTATTATACATGCCCAACCTTTGAAATAGATGGCAAACAATTGCTAAATTGCTCCCACTGTCAAGTTTCAGGATTAACACTTTTTAAAAGATGTAGCAGTGTGAACCAATGCCATCCCTGTCTTATTTTTACACTGCTAGTACTCAGCATAGTACTTGGGATATAGTGTGTCTGTAGTAAATATTCATTAAATGAATAGATGCAGGCATGCACAAACGTCTGAAAAGTGGTTCTATGATTCATGTTCATATTTAAACAGATAACTAGCATATATATTGACTGAAATATTACTTGGTATCTGTTTTCTATATCATAGCAGTGTCAATAGAGTCTTCACTATTTCTTAGTTCATGAATTTCACAGAATATTGCTTTATTGACATATCTCCCCATCCCGTCTCTTGATTTATGCCCCCAGCACTATTGAGGATAGCTGAAGCAGATGAAACTTACTTTTGCTATGTTTTTATTGTTGATGTTGTTAGGTGCCATTGAGTCAATACCCTATGCACAACAGAATAAAACACTGCCCAATCCTGGGCCACCATGACAGTCGTTGCTATGTTTGAGCCCATTAATGCTGCCACTGTGGCAACCCATCTTGTTGGGGCTCTCCCTTTTTTTCTCTGACCCTCCACTTTACCAAACATATCCTTCTCCAGTGACTGGTCTTTCTTGATAATCTGTCTGAAGTATGAAAGATGAAGTCTGGCCATCCTGGCTTCCAAGGAGCACTCTGCCTGTACTTCTTCCAACACACATCTATTTATTCTTTTGGCTGTCCGTGGTTATTGTTGAGTGCCGTTTAATTAGTTCTGACTCATAGTGATCCTGTATAGGGTTTTTGAGAAGTGGCTGGTGGGTTTGAACTACTAACCTTGTGGTTAGCAGTCCAGTGCTTATCTTACAGTACCACACCAGGACTTCACTCTTGCTACAGTGATATTAATTTACATAAACCAATGGTAGCTAAGAATTTGGTATATACAGCTGCCGATACCATCTTGTTACCACAGTGTCACTATTTTAATTTTTACCAGTGGTCGACTGGATTCACCCTAGCTGAGTCCTGGGGAGTCTTTCCATTTGAACTGCCTCCGTTTCTCTATCAGCATTCCTGACTTTCACTAGACCATATATCTACCCTGCTAGATCTGGAAGACCACACTAAGCTTAAATTCACCCCAGCTGTGAGCCTGAATTCCCTAACCTAAACCCGTGTTCTATATTGCTAAAATCTGGACACTTCTTAATCTGTCCAGAGGAGGCAGGCTAATTTCCATTCACACAAAATCGTCTCATTTCTTACTTGCATGCTGTGTCTTGCTCTGTTCGTTTTTCATGAAGCAGAGTGACTACTTTAAGCCTTTTTTTTTTTTTTTCCTTTCTGTTTTTTATTCCACCCATGAGCAGATTCTTCTGTCTGTAATGTCTCTGAAAATACCATTGCTGTTACATGATTTTTCTGTTTTCTGATCCACTAGCACATTTCTCACCATGGGGGAAACATCAAATTCCAGGGTTTTTCCTATCTACTGAGATAAAGATGAGGCTTTCTGCTTCAGTTAAGATTTATAGCCCTGGAAACCCTATACAGTGTCACTATGAGTTAGAGACACCTCCATGGAAGTGAGTTGTTGAGTTCATAGATATACTCTTCCACCCATCCAATCAGGTAAATAATTTAAATCCCATTTTTGAAATATTTTCTCTGTCAGTCCTAATCATTCCCTGCCATTCTATTCACACTGTGACTACCTTTGTTCAGTTGTACATCTCTCTTCCAAACTAACTAGCCTCCCTTTCTTCTTCAGTCTCTTAGCTCTGTAGTACAATCCCATGGTTTCTAGAATTTTCTTTTGAAAGCAAAGGTGGCATCTGCCATTCCGCTTCTTAAAACATCAATGGTTCCCAATTTCCTTCAAAATAAGACCCACAGTTCCTAGCATGGTATTCATAACCAGACCCAAAATCATTGTCAATTTTGCACTCAAATATCCCCTTCCTTGAATATTAAATTCATGTCTTAACAGAGTACCCAGTTTCAGTCTCCATATACCCTAAACACTTCTGCTTCAGCATTTCTGTCCGGACTATTTTGCCTGTCAGGATAGCCATGAGCTCCCATTTGATTTCTGCATACTGGAATCATCATTCTTTTCCCTCAAGTCTCATATTCAGTACTCTAGACCTCTTTAAAAGGAGTTCTGGTAGCATAGTCGTTATGAATCAGACTACTAACCTCAAGATCAGCAGTTTGAAACTACCATCCATTCTATGGGAAAAAGATGAGGCTTTCTGCTCCCATAAACATTTACAGCCTTGGAAACCCTGTGCAGGGTTTCTATGAGTCAGAATCAACTCCATGGCACACCACCACCACCACCGCCATACCTCTTTAAAGTGTCAAAGAATAAAGACTTAGTTTAGAGAATAAGATGTGCCTGACCCAAGCCAAGGTATTTTCAATTGCCTTATATGCATGGGAAAGTTGGACAAGTCTATAGGAAGAATGCAGAAGAATTAACACATTTGAGTTATAGTGTTGGAGAAGAATACTAAAAGTATCATGGACTGCCAGAAGAACAAACAAATGTCTTGGAGGAAGAACAGCCAGAATGCTCCTTAGAAATTAGGATGATAAGATTTCATCTCTTGTCCTTTGGACGTGTTGTCCAAAGGAATCTTTCCACTTGATTAAGTGGAGAGTCAGTGAAAAAGAGGAAGACTCCCCACTAGGTTGAATTGGCACAGTGTCAGAAATGGGCTCAAACATGACAATTGTGAGGAAGGTACAGGATCGAGCAATGTTTCCGTCTGAGGTGCACAGGGTAACTGACTTGGAACTGACTCAATAGTACTTAATGACAACAGGGTTTTTCTGCATCCTGAGTACAATTCTCACCCTGAATTTAGCACAAATTGATACAAGTAAACTATTTACCTCTCCATCTTCTCCTAGAGTTCAAGCCGCCAAAGAGCAAGAATCACCTCACTTCGCCTCACAACACATAGTAACAATATCTGTCACACAGAATGAACTCAAGAAATGCTGATTGCATTTAATCAGAGGACATGTCAAATGTTCAACTCTCTTTGAAAACATAAAGGTTTCTTTTATGCATGCATCCATTCCCCAAACGGCTCAGTTGTATGAATTGATTGTCTGTCTAGTTGGAGAATTGAGCTTCTGGCAAAAAAAATTTTTTCTGCAAGATCACATTTTATTTTCAATATCAAAAAGCTCTGTCTTGCTCTCCTTGGATTTAAAGTGCCTGGGGTCATATATAAGAATCTGTATATTTTCTAAATTAATAATATCCCGACACCCTATGGCAGTGCTGAAGTGGGTACTCTTTAAGACTGATGAACTGTGAATGATTTAGTTAAACTACTACTGTGCCAGAAAATAGCAAATAGCAAATCCATTACCTAGCAGCATGCCCTGATTTCATAGTTTCAGAAATTGAAAAAAAAGGAGGCATTTGGTGGAGGAGAACTGAATTGAAATGAGAAAAAATGACACCATCTCAGGCATCTCACCATATGACTGAGAAAGATCATTTATTTAACAGCACATACTTGCAGTAACTGAAATAGATTTAAAATTTGAGTGGTTGTTTCTTTTTTCCTCTCCTAATTCCTATAGGTTGAAACAAACAAATAAATAAAGCATCTATAAAATGCTGGAGGTTTCTTCTTATATACTTATAGTGATATTGATAGATGATATCAGCATCTCTGTGTGTTTTCTTTCTTTTTTAAAATGCAGATTGGACTTCAAGATTTGCCATTAATGAGAAAAATCAGTTGTTGAATGACACATTTAAAGAAACGTGACACATATTTTTAGAAAAATATCAGAGTCCCTAAAGCTCTGTAGCCGTTAAGTGCTTGACTAATAACTGAAAGGTTGGCAGTTCAAAACCACCAGCCATTCCCAGTTAAAAAAGGATGTCTGCTTCTGTAAATATGACAGAGCTTCAAAAAGTTCATGGAAAAGTTCCTTTAGCTGTTCATCCTATTTTCCACAAGCTTTTTGAAGTGCCCTTATATTTAGCAACCTTAGAAACCCTGTGGGGGCAGTTCTACTACATCATAATTGACCCAATGGCAACTGTCAGTTTTCCATAGCTTTCACACTGTCAAAGCTTTCCCACATTTGTCATTCCATTGATACCTCAATATATGAAAAAGTATATTATTCCCTATTGTCCAGTGATGTAATTAAGTCTCAATCAAAACGATTTTTCTGAACTACCAACTATGACTGGAAGGCTTACATTGTAACCCCAAGTCCTATATTTCATCCTCACTGGCTTTTGTGGTTGGTGTGTAAATTTGAATAATAGTGGTAGTAACTGGTCTTCCTTGTAGGTGCACGCATATTATCTTTTCACAGATAGCATTGTACCACATGGCTGATCTGGATATGTTCTTTTTCACAATGAATGCAACACCATTCCTCTTCAATTTGTCATTCCCAGCATAATAAACCATGTGGTGTCAGATTCAAAATGGCCAATACCATTCCATTTCAGCTCACTAATGCCTAAGATGTCGATGTTTATACGTTCCATTTAATTTTTGACAATTTCAAATTTTCTTAGATTCATGCTTCGTACATTCCATGTTCTGATTATTAATGGATATTTACAGCTGTTTCTCATCAATTTGAGTTGTGCCCCATCAGCATATGAAGGTCTCATGGGCTTTCTCCCACCAGCTTTACTTCATTTGTGCCATCACTGTCAACTCTACTTTGAGGAAGCAGTTCTTCCCCAGCTTCTGATTTTCGGTTACTATATCTGACAGTGTTTCTCTGCTACTCATAAGGATTTTAGTGACTAAATAATCAGAAGTAGTTCATCACTCCTTCTTCCTAGTCAGTTTTCATCTGGAAGTTCATCTGACACCTGTCCATGATGGGTGATCCTGCTGATATTTTAAATAAATGTGGCATAGCATCCAGAATCACAGCAACTCACAAGTCACCAAAGTATGACAAACTGGTAGACCTATAAATAATTACATTGAATGTAAATGGATTAAATGTACCAGTTAAGAGACTGAGCATGGCAGAATGGATCAGAAAATAAGTTCCTTGAATATGCTGTCTTCAAGGGACACACCTTACAGACAAAGACAAAAACAGACTAAAAGTCAAAGGATGAAAAATAAATATACCAAGCAAATTGCATTTAAAAATGAGCAGGAGTGGTGATACTAATCTCTGATAATATAAACTTTAAGGCAGAAATGAGAATAATAGATAAAGATTGACATTATTTCATGATTAATGGAACAACAGAACAAGATGACATAACCATAATAAATCTCTATGGTCCCAATGAAAGAGATCCAAAATATATAATGCAAACTCTAATAGATTTGAAGAAAGAAATAGATGACTCAACAATAATAGTGGGCTATTTAATACACCACTTTAAAAAATAAATAGAACAACCAGAAAGAAACTTGACAAAGACAACAGAGGAACTCAACAACACAATCAGCCTACTGGACCTCATAGATGTGTACAGAGCATTCAACCCCCAAACAGCACAATACACATTCTTTTCCAGTGTGCGTGGAACATTTTCCAGAATACACAATGTGTTAGGCCACAAAACAAGCCTTCATAAACTTACAGACATCAAAATACTACAAATCATCTTCTCAGACAAAAATGCTATACAATTAGAAATCAATAATAGGAAGACCAAGGGAATAAAGTCAAATACTTGGAAACTGAGTAACACCCTGCTGAAAAGGGACTGGGTAGTAGAAGAAATAAAAAGTGAAGTCTCAAAGTTCCTAGAAACAAATGAGAATGAAAACACAGCATATCATAATCTATGGGGCATGACAAAAGCAGTGCAGAGAGGACAGTTTATTGTAATAAATTCACATGTTATAAAGAAGAAAGAACCAAAACCAACACATTAACACAACTTCTCCAACAACTAGAAACAGACCATTGAAGTAAACCTAGAGTAAACAGAAGAAAGGAAATAGAGATTAGAGCAGAAGCAGATGGTGTTGGCAGAAAAGGAAATCAATATGCAAAAGATTGAAACAAGACCTCACACCGTATACTAAAACGACCTCAGCATGGATTAACGATCTAAATGTGAATACCAGAATTATAAAGGTCATCAATGACAAAATGGTGTGGCACTGTGGGTTAATGCTCCAGACTGAAAAACTGTTTGAACTTCAAGGTCAGTGGTTCAAGTTAACCAGCTGCTCCTCGGAAACCCTACACAGGGTCACTATGGGTCGGAAATGATTCTATGGCACTTAACAACAATATAAGCACACACAGACTTCCAAACCTTGTAAAAATTACACGAACAAAAGAAGACAAAATAGATGATTGGAGCATACCAAAAATTAGAAACTTATGTGCATCAAAAGATTACACCAAAAGTATAAATAGGGAGCTCTGGTAGCGTAGTGGTTACGAATTGGGCTGCGAACCTTAAGGTCAGCGGTTCGAAACTACCAG
>NW_006408652.1:2349215-2362856 GCF_000296735.1 Chrysochloris asiatica | reverse complement strand
AAAAAAAAAGCTAAAGTGAATAGAGAGAAATACTGTTAACTGATGGTACATGGAGGGGGTTATAATCATTGTAATGAAACAAAGTGTATGATTTGTTGAATGAATTAAAACTTAAAAACAAAACAACAGAAAAGGCCAACACCAGTTTATGTCAGCTGAGTAATGCCTAGGATATGGATCTTTATGCATTCCATTTCATTTTTGACAACTTCCAATTGCTTTATTCTTGCTTCATACGTTCCATGATCTGATTATTAATGTATACTTATACCTATTTATGCTCATTTTGCATTGTGCCCTATCAGGAAATGAAGGATCAGAAACCTTACTCCATTTACATCTTCACAGTGGACTCTACTTTGAAGAGGTACTCTTTCCTAGTCATACTTTGAGTGCCTTCCAACCTGAGGTGCTCATAGCTAACAATTATCTGCTGCTATTCATGAGGTTTTCATTGACTACAAATTCATAAGTAGTCTGCCTTTCCTTCTTCCTCATCTGTTTTAGCCTAGAATCTCCACTGAAACCTGTATAACATGGGTGACCCTGCTGGTATTTAAAATACAGATGGCATAGCTTCCAGCATCATAACAACACCCATACAACCATCATATGACAACCTGACAGACCAGAGGTGGGATTTCATCTTGTTGCTGTTGTGAAGTGCTGTTGAGTCGATTCTGACCCATAGTGACCCAGTATAGGGTTTCCGAGGAGAGACTGGTGAACTTGAACCACCAACTTTATGGTTCAAAGTGACCTTGCAGTCTAGCACATTAACCCACAGCACCACACCAGGACTCCAGACTTCATCTTATTGTTGTTAAGGGCCATTAAGGGCCATCGAGTTGATTCTGACCCATAGCGACCCTGTATAGGGTTTCCAAGGAGCCGCTGGTGAGCTTGAACCACCGACCTTGCAGTTTAAATGACTTTGCAATCTGATGCATTAGCCCACCAGCGCCACACCAGGACTCTATCTTGTTGTTGTTGTTGTTGTTAAGTGCCATCGAGTCGGTTCCGACCCATAGCGACCCTGTACAGGGTTTCCGAGGGTGTAAATCTTTACGGGAGTAGAAAGCCTCATCTTTCTCCCACGGAGCGGCTGGTAGTTTCGAACCGCTAACCTTAAGGTTCGCAGCCCGATTCGTAACAATTTACCATCATAGGAGAACCATTTCTTAAATGTCACTGAGGGGGACCTGGAATTGCATTATGACACTGAGGCTGAGTTGATTTTTGTTTGAAATCAAGTGTTTTTGGGCTTAAGCCCAGAAATACATGCATAGGTGTGTATTTGCTGATAGTTTTCACATAGGTATTTGCTGAGAGATTGAAAACTGACCAGGGGACAGTCCAAGAGACATTAGTTTATTCCAAAAAGAAACTTTCAGGCCAGGACAGTAGTACTGTATGCAGTGGTGACCAGCTGAACACTCAATTTTCCACACCAGGGGTATGTGTTAGGGTATTTTTATGTCATGGAGTAAATAAGCCTCATTTGTCAGGGTAGTTAAAGTGGGGTTTGCAGAACGTAAGTGCCAGGCTGCCTGCCCCTTCCTAGCATTGTATAACTAAAGCATGGGAACAAAGAGTTTCAGGATACATAGTGGGAGCAGGAGGAAGAGATAGGAGCTATGGTTTGAGTTAATATAAGGATGGCTATTGTTTAGAGTGTTGGCACTCTATCCCTGTAAATTGATTTAATAGCACAAGCATCACACAGACTGCAAATCAATTTCTGATGTTCTTACTTGTAGGATGCGATCAATTTATTCTTAAATTCCATTTTGCATTAAGAAGCAAGCATAATACCATGCATTGTTAGTGGGGCTATTTTGACTATTTTAGATGGCTTAATCAAATTATGCTACATGGTAGGCACTAAATACATGGTTGAGCTTTTGTTGTTAAGTGTAGTCGAGTCGGTTCCAACCCATAGCAACCCTGGATAGGGATTCCAAGGAGCAGATGGGGTGGAGCAGCGGTTCAAACTGACCCACAATGCTATATCAGAACTTCAAATACATGTTTTTTGTTGTTGTGCATAAGTGTAGTTACTATCATTTTTCTTATCTCTATTATAGTGTTGTTGTTGTTAAGTGTCATAGAGTCGATTTCGACCTATATCGACCCTGTCTAGGGTTTCCAAGGAGCAGATGGTGAGCTTGAACGGCCAACTTTGCCTTTCAAACGGCTTTGCAGTCTGGCGCATTAACCCACAGCGCCACACCAGGACTCCATCTCTATTATGTTGTTGTTGTTGTTGTTATGTGCCGTAGAGTCGGTTCCGACTCATAGCGACCCCAGGTTTCGGAGGCTGTAAATCTTTACGGGAGCAGAAAGCCTCATCTTTCTCCCGCGGAACAGCTGGTAGTTTCGAACTGCTGACGCTGAGGTTAGCAGTCTGATTCGTAACCACTACGCTACCAGAGCTCCTTTATTTCTATTATAGTTCTAGTGATATAAGCTACAACCTAAACTGGGATCCACTGTCTGAGTCACTGCTTAGAAGTTTTCATGGTTTTCCTCACCTTCTGCATTGGTCCACACAGTTTGCTCTCTAACCTCCTCATTCTAACTGTAGGATATCCCTAGAAAGTTGATGGTTATGTGCCATGGAGTCGGTTCCAACTCATTGCGACCCTATACAGGGTTTCTGAGGCTGTAAATCTTTATGAGAGCAGAAAGCCTCATCTTTCTCCTGCCAAACGGCTGGAGAAAGGTCGAACTGCTGACCTTAAGGTTCACAGCCTGATTCATAACTACTATGCTACTAGGATTGTTGGGTCAAAATATCTTGCCTGCATGATCTCAGATGATCTTCTTCCTTACAGTCTAGAATGGGGTAAAGGGTAGGAATTAGAGTAAGGATATAGTGATAAATTACATTGGATTAGTTGCTATTTTGAAACATCATGTTACATACAAACGAGTTCTTAGAATGATGCAATTACACAGCTAGAAATATACAATGGGTAGTGATGAAAAATAAAAAAGTTCACATATCCAGAAAAGCCATATTTTCAAATGTCTTGAAGCCTCTTGGAAAGATTTCAAATGCCATATTTGAAGTGCCTTCAATTGGCTGGTTAATCATTTAATAAGGAAACAATCAGACAGCCATAATTGTCATGGTCTAACCTTCGGCGCTTTCAAAATCCAAAAGAGAATTTTCTTTCTTGTCTTTACCACAGGCTTCATCGTTGACTCACTTCCATCAGCTGACTGGTAGATATTTGTACTTGGGCTTAACAAGAATTGATTCTGTTTCATTCAATAGGTATTTACTAAGTGCCTATGTGCATTTTGACTTCAATTTCCTCTTCTAAAATGCAAATCAATTATTTTAGGCTTCAGGGGGATTATTAGAAATGTAATTGTTATTTTCCAGCCTGGCTGTGCTGCTATTTATTTTTATATAACTATACAAACACAGGTGTGTATTTGCTGATAGTTTGCTTATTTGGAGGAGTAAATAGGAATCATCTTCAAAATAGAGTTGTTCAAGTTCTTGGACCAGGAACTGGGTCTTAGTCACCTTCTTACTCCCTCATAACTGAGCAGAGTCCTTTGCATTGAGTCAATTCTAACTCATAGTGACCACATAGGGTTTCCAAAGCTGTAAATCTTTATGGGAGCAAACAGCTTCATCTTGCTCCAGCAGAGCAATTAATGAGTTTGAAATGCCCACCTTGTTGTTAGCAGTTCAAGCTAATGTGACAGTGCCACTTGGGAGGTGTCCAGTAAAGGTTTTATTGCATTATTCTTTATAGCTAGATGTCTTTAATGAAGATGTATTTTTTTTTTTTTAAATAGTGAAACCCACCATCTAAGGTGCAAGGCACTTTGCCATCATTTAAAAGAGTAAAACTTCATGATTAGGTTCTGGAGTAGTTCACAATTTCATTAGATGGTAAAGTAAATATTGTTCTCTCCGCATCCCCCAATACTCCTCATACCTGCGCACATCTACTATAAACAAATAGACTTAAGCACCACTGAGTCACTTCTGACTCACAGCAACTCTGTATAAGGTTTCCAAGGTAGGTTTGAACCACGACCTTGTGGTTAGCAGTCTAATGCTTATGCTGCAGCACCATACCAGAACTCCACTGGCTCCTAAATTAACCTTGACTTTTGCAATGAGCATGCAGGCTGTTAGGAACACTTGCTCATGTTTTAAATAGCTGTCTAAATTCTTTACTTGGGTTATGTTGTTTTTAAGTGCCATTGAGTCAATTCTGACCCATAGTGACCCTGTATAGGGTTTCCAAGGAGCAGCTGGTGAGCTTGAACTGCCAACCTTGCAGTTCAAATGGCTTTGTAGTCTGGTGCATTAACCCACATCACCACACCAGGACTCCTTATTTGTTCTCTCCGGATCCCTAAAAATAAGTTTCTCTGAGGATGAGTTCCTCCCTATCCCCCTCCATCCCTACTTCTTTCCGTGCCCTTCCTTCCGCTTTCAGACTATTTTAGAACATGTGGAGCTTCAAAGAGTTTGCAGAATTATTTCATTAATTTTTTACTCCATTTTTGCATGAACTTTTAGAAGACTCCTCAAATGTGCCCACAAGTAACCTAGTGGTGCTAAGGTTTAGGTGCTGAGCTGTTAATTGCAAGCTCACCAGTTCAAACCTACCAGCTGCTCTGCTCTCTAGAGTTTCCAAGTCTGAAAATCATTATTGAAGCAGACAGCTTCATCTTTCTACTGCTTCCATGAGTGTTGATTTTAGATCCAAGAAAAATGAAGTATTTGACAGCTCAATCTTTTCTCCATTTATCATGATGTCATTTATTGTTCTAGTGGTGAGAGTTTTTGTTTTCTTCACATTGAGGTGCAACCCTACTGAAGGCTGTGGTCTTTGACCTTCATCAGTATTTTAAGTCCTCTTTGATTTAATCAAGCAAAGTTGTATTATCTGCATTAGTTGTTGTTGCTTTTAAGTGTCATCAAGTTGGTTGTGACTCTTAGAGACCCTGTACAGGGTTTCTGAGGAAAGGCTAGTGGGCTTGAACCACCAACCTTGTGCATTATCCTACAGCACCACACCAGGACTCCTTTCTGGTGTTAAACCATTAGTATCACTCTTGGTCTGTGTATAGGTTCCTTATGAGCACAATCAAGCATTCTGGGATACCCATTCTTCTCAACGTTCTCCATAACTTGTCCTGATCCATGCTGCCAAGATCCATCTGACATCAGCAATGATATCCCTATCCTATCCTATCCGATCTTATCCTATCCTATCCTATCCTGTCCTGTCCTGTCCTGTCCTGTATCCTGTCCTGTCCTATCCTATGCTATCCATGTACTTTTCTGAATCCAGCATACATTTCTAGCAGCACCTTGTTGATGAACTCTTGCAACTATTTTTTAATTATCTTCAGCAAAATTTTATTTGTTTGTGATATTAATCATATTGTTCAAACATTTCCACATTCCATTGGATCATCTCTCTTAGGAATGGGCACAAATAAGGATCTCTTTCAATCCTTTGGCCAGGTAGGTGTCTTCCAAGTTTCTTGCATAGATGAATAAGCACCTCCAATGCTACATCAGCTTGTTAAAACTGAAGTAAAGTGGGGTTTTATCATTGGTTCTAGGTGGTGTACTTTCAATGCTCATTTGTGTGCCTATCAAGAACTTCTATTGTATACTGGTACTCCACTCTCTTCCTCTTCTCCGGAGACTTCACAGTTATGTGTGGAGATGATATGGAGATTAAGTCTATCTGGGTCATTGAGCATAAGAAGAATTACAAATTGAAAACAGGTTTCATTCTCCCTGTTGAAAATCAAGGAAGAGACTCCCCTCCTCCCTTGTTCCTTCAGAATTTACTTTAATTTGTCCTTGTAAATTCTTTCTCTGTCTCTTTGAAAAGGACGCAAATCTAAGATGTTTCCGCAAGGGCTTGGAAGCCATCTCTTTTGAAATGTAATCATCAAGAAGAGCACAATTTGACCTCCCAGTGTCCTGGAAAGGTGATTATCAAAACTGTCAGTATCCTGCCATACAGATATCTTAAAATTTGCCATGTTATCTTGAAAATAGGAAGGTAATGGTCTGCTGTTCATTAGTTATGGAGTCCTGGTCTGGCACTGTAGGTTAATGCAAGATCAGTTTGAACTGCAACTTAAGCAGTTCAAGCTCACCAGCCACTCCTGGGAAACCCTCTACAGGATCACTATGAGTTTGAACCTGCTCAATGACACGTAATAATAACAACCCTTTAGTTATAAAAAGGGTCAGATTCCTTTTTATCTTTGCTTTCTTTTCAGGAAATTTCTTGTGATACATCCAATTCTAGTTTAATACATATGTAGCATTAAATCTTTTCTTTCTCTTCTATGTTTGTATATAACTTTTCAGGCATTCGGAATAGATTTTGTTTTCAGGAACTTTTCCTCCACACAACAATCATCTTCTGAGAGTTACTGTTACCCCTAATGATTGGGTCCAATGCCCTGGAGCTATTGTGTCCAATTACAAAACACCCCAGATTAACAAAGGAAGAGAAAAATCCTATATTATTAGGAAATTGACTCTGGAGAAACCAGCAACAAAGAGGAATGGTGTTCTGTGATGATTCCAAGCAATATTTATACTGTTTTTCAACCATGTAGGAGACCTGGTGTGGTGCTGGGGGTTAATGTTCTGGACTGCAAGGTCAGGTTGAACTGTAAGGTTGGTGGTTCAAGCTCACCAGTCGCTCCTCAGAAACCCTATACAAGGTCACTATAAGTCAGAACCAGCTGGATCTCAATGGCACTTAACAGCAACAAAAATCAGCATGTAGGTGGGCTACAATCTTATCACTATAACGTTCATGTTCATATCAGTTTACAAGGTGATCTGATATCCTGATAAACATATAAAAGGAGTTAAATTTCCAGGTGACTGGGTGGTTACTCTTTCAGAAGCTACACAAAGAGGGACCAGGTTTCAAGTCTGTTGTTCTTAGGCACCGTTCAGTCTGTACTGAGTCATAGCAATCCTATGCACAACATAACAAAACACTGCCTCATCCTGTGCCAACCTCACAATCATTGCTACATTTGGGCCTATCACTGCTGCCACCGTGCCAGTCCATCTTGTTAGGGGTCTTTCTCTTTTTCACGTACTTTCCATTTTACTAATCATGATATCCTTCTCCAGGGATTGGTCCTTATTGACAATATGTTTGAAATATGGCCATCCTGGTTCCCAAGGAGCACTCTGGCTGTACTTTTCCAACTCAGATCTATTTGCTCTTTTGGCAGGTCATAGTACTTTTAATATTCTTTTCCAACACCATAGTTCAAAAGCATCAACTCTTCTATGGTCTTCCAAGGCACTTAACAACAGCAAGAAATTAGGACAGGAAAGGGTGTGTATTTGTGTGTGGCTTTCTCAGGCTTGTTGTTGCTAAGTGTCTTCAAGTAAGTTCTGACTAATAGTGACCCTGTAAAAGGTTTATGAGGAGAGGCGGGTAGGTTTGAAATTCTAACCTTGTGGTTGGCAGTACAGTGCTTATTCATTAGTGCCATACCAGGATTCCATGTCTCAGGCAGTGCTTGCTGATTCTGTGAAATTCTCAAAATGGGTATACTCATTCGCTCATTACATTACCTCCACTGGAATTTGAAAGAGTAAGAAATATAATTTCATTGTATCAAGACAGGGATTCACCTCCCCTGATAACTTCTAATGTATGAAATTCAGTGACATTGATGACATTCTCCATGTTGTGTAACCATTGTCCTTATCTTTCTCAAATTAATTCACCACTACTAACATAAACTCTAGGAGCTCTGGTAGCGTAGTGGTTAAGAATCGGGCTGCGAACCTTAAGGTCAGCAGTTCGAAACTACCAGCCGCTCCGTGGGAGAAAGATGAGGCTTTCTACTCCCGTAAAGATTTACACCCTCGGAAACCCTGTACAGGGTCGCTATGGGTCGGAACCAACTCGATGGCACTTAACAACAACAACTAACATAAACTCTAAGTAAAAAATTCTCAAGCCATTGAATGTTTTTCCTGCATAATACATTATTTTATTTACTGATTTTTAAAAAGTTTGTATTGTGAATTGGGTGATAGTTTACATGGGAGAACATTAGCTTTACATACATCCTATCGTATTTCATTTATTGCAATGATTACAATCCCCTCCATGCATCATCATTCAACAGCATTTGCTTCTACTCCCTCTGTTTTTGTTATTATTGTTGTTGGATGTACAATGAACCACTCAAGAATATACAACTATTTAAACAACCAAGGGCACACCCCACAAGCCCGCCTCCTGGCCCTCAGCACAAAGCCCCTCTCCCTCCCTGAGTCCAGGGTTCCTAGCCGCTTCATCTCTCCATGTCATCATCTCTGCCTCCATCTCTGGTATCACTGCTTCTCTGGATAGGGCTCCACACTCCACTCTTCTCCCTTGATGGTCCCAGGCTGTTCTTGGACTGCAAGATCAACCACTACTTTCCTTTTGTTACAAAATGTCTACCTTTACATTTGCAACACTCACAATCATTCCTGATAGCAATTATTCACTATTGAACCACGAGAGTCTTATCCCCATCTCCTTTCACCAGCCCTGTCCAGACAGGTTGGAAACCACTCAGTGGAGATTCTACCTTCCCCCTTAACCTCTGAAACTAGGCTCCCTCTTGAAAGCTTGTAAGCCAGTCACTTTGTGCCTTTGTAGTCCCGACCCTGTATACCGAGGGGGTGGGAATGATCCTTGCTGTAAAATTCGTTCCCTCTTTTGAGCTACTACATCCATAAGTATAGGCCAAGTTCATCAAATTGTAGTGGCTTACTCATTTTTTTTTCTCTTCTTTCTTCCTCTAGTCAAGTTCTGATCATCCAGCTATTCATTGAAGCCAGGTCAAATGAGTGTTATTTGCAAGTATGGGTGTTTTTGTGTATCTCCCTTCACTTCATATCAGCCGGATGCTTCACTCTAGTCCTATGTGGCCATGTCCCTGTCCCTGGGTCCAGGAGTCCCCAGGCCTCACCACACTGCTGGTCAACCAGATCTCAATCCAGGTGGACAGGAGTCTGTTGAACGTGGTCAGACTTAGCTCAAAACTTCATTGCTGTTTTCCCGCACTTCCCCTTATCAGTATACCAACGTGGTCACCAGCAAGACCATATGCCTGCTCATGTATTCCCCTTGAGTCTCAGTGTTGGAGGGGGGTTTTCCCTGAGGGGACCCGACCACTTTCCCTGATGGTTCCTGGGCAAACAACTTGTTTGTTCTTGTAGTAGTCAATAGGATGGCCATTATTGTTTTATATTTTTCCCTGCTAGTATTTATTTCGTGAAGTATCTTCTGTTCTTCTAGCAGCTCTAGGCTGGTTTGCTTGTCCTTTCAAGTGCAAATTTCCCACCTCAGAAAATTCTGCATGGGGATCTGGATTTCACCTATGGTTTTATGCAATGCAAAGTCTCCACAGGATGGCTCCTTCCCTGGGCAAGTTCTAGCCCTATTTTAGGTATTCCAAACAGTTATAGACTGAAGACAGACTTACAAGATTTCTATGGTGATGTTTCTGGCCATTCCTTTTTCTCCCTCTCAAGTGTCTATTTTACAGTAGTAGGCAAGGAAAAACAAGATTCAAAAGACAGCCAAGCATCTTAACATTATTTCTCCTCTTTTACCCATTCAAACTATGCCTCAATCCCTGTATCCCAGAGCCCTGTTCCAAGGTTGATCATACATCACTATTTACCTCTGTTCCACTTAGCCCATGCAAACTTGCCTAGATATTCTCCCATCCGCCTTGTTTTGCCATTCCCCATCTCTTTCTAATGTATTGCGCCCCCCAGCAACCAAACTATCTTGTGTCTATTCCCTACTTTGTGCTCCACCTTCCCCTCTCTCCCCTTTCCCACCCCCTACACCCCAATAACCAACAAATAATTTTGGTTTTCCCTTTTAGTGTGGGTACTTTTTCTTAAGCATTTACAATAATGGTCCTATGCAGTATTTCTCTGACTAATTACACTCAGCATAATGTCCTCAAGGTTCATCCATGTTATGCAGTGGTTTGCAGCTTCCTTGTTATTCTTCAAGGTAACATAATATTCCATTGTGTGAATGTACCCAAGTTTGTTTATCCAGTCTTCCATTGATGGGCACTTAGGCTGTCTCCATCTTTTTGCTATTGTAAATAGTGCTACTATGAACATTGGTGTGCATATATCTACTTGTGTTATGGCTCATATTTCTTGTAGATAAATACCAAGCAGCAGAATTGCTGGATCATAAGGTATTTCTATTTCCAACTTTCTGAGGAAGCACCATACTGTTTTCCAGAGTGGTTGGACCATTTTAAATCCCACAGGCAATGTAGGAGAGTTCCAGTCTCTCCACATCCTCACCAGCATTTATTGTCCTCTATTTTTTTTTTTTAATCTTTGTCAAGCCATTGAATTTTAGGGTTTAATTTGTTATAGCATAGATTTGCAGGACTTGATTACTGTAGGCCAGACTAGTATAATGTTCCCTCCCTGTTTTTCATTGAATCTGATCCAAAGATTCTTTACCAGAAAAACAAAAACAAAAACTGGTATGCCTTTTCTAAAGATACTGATCTTCTTTGCATGTGAGTATCCATCAGACCACTTGCAATTAGTTGGACTCCTAGTTCCAGTCCTACTTTGGTTGACAGCTACCCAAGTTCCAGTTCTGAGAGTAGTATACATTCCTAACAACTGGATGCTCTTTCTCCTGACTTCTGCACCATAACAGAATTCCAATTTGTTTTTAAAATTAGGCAAAAACCTGTCTGGTAAAATGACAGCTTACAAAAAGAATATTCCCAGTTGTTAATTTAGTGAGAGGAAAGTTATGTTAGCTCATTGAAATTTAATTGCTAATGGGTTATAAGATCTTAGAAACTACAGGCCTAGCATCTGTCTCTTTTTAGTGTCTCAATTATCACCACAATAATTTAATGGCATCCTGTTGAAGAATCATGGTTGACATGCTAATGAATGGCACCCTCTCATTTCCATGAACTTCACAATCCCTAGGTGATCATTCTAAGCCAGGCATTTAAAACTTTCGTCACCACTTGGCCACAGGGACTGACTTACAAAATGATCAAAATTATACATTTTCAAACACAAAAATCATTTACTTAACACTAAATTACAAATGTCTTAAACTGCAGTCACTTATAATAATAAAAAAATGCTTCAAATTAAGAAAAATGATGAGAATTCTAATACCTATCTTATAATCTAATTTAATCATGGCCCCTTTGTATGTTAATCTGTTTGGCTTTTTCATCAGTGTTTAATGACTGTCCCCATCTGTACTATCTTGCTTGTCTGATTGTATTTTCTTTCATTTATATTTACTTAGACTGTACTATATTACTTGCTTTTTATTCATTCTTGTTTAATTGATTCCATTTGCAGCTATACTACTACTCAGACTTTGTTTGTATTGAACACTGAATAGCAACTTCCTAAGTGGCACTGTGGCTTAATGTGTCAGACTGCAAAGCCATTTGAACTGCAACGTCAGTGGTTCAAGCTCACCAGCTGCTCCTCAGAAACCCTATACAGGGTTGCTCCATCACCAGCAACACAGAATACTGGGCCAAGCAGACTCATGGAATGGTGCTAGAAATCTGAACCATATATAAAGGAATATTTAGAAGATTGGCAGGCTTACAGCTAGAGGAATTTGTAGGAGAATTAAGACACCCATTGCTTTCTAATTCAAGATGCTCAGCTATTCCCAGAGCAACCATCTTGGGAGAGAACAGATGGGGGGAGGATCAGAACATCCACGAACACCTGGCAGAACCGAGGATATACATGTGTGGACATTCAAATTTTTGGTATCTTCCATTGTTCATTGGTCACTCACTGAGTGCACACCTCCATTCTGGTAACTAGAAGGGATAACTGAGCGAATGGATATCCCACCCCCACCCCTGGAGGGTTCTACTACTATGCATCCGAACAGATCTCCTTGAAATTTAAAGTGACAGTTTCAACATAAACCAAATGGCCACCACTTGTCTGTCTGTTCTACTGTTGTGGCTTGAGACTTGCTGTGATTCTGAAGGCTATGCCACCGGTATTTTAAATAACCAGCAGGGTCACCCATGGTGGACAGGTTTCAGATGAGTTTCCAGACAAAGACAGACTAGGAAGAAATAGTGACAAACTACTTCTGAATCTTTAGTCACTGAAAACCTTATGACTAGCAGAGAAACACTGTCAGATACAGTGCTGGAAAATGAGTCCCTCAGGTTGGAAGGGACTCAAAATGTGATTGGGGAAGAGATGCATAAAAAAGACAGGTGACCATGATGACGCAAATGGAGTTAACCTCATGGGAGAAAAGCCCACAGAACCTTAATTTTCTGATGGGACACAACACAATATGAACAGAAACAGCTGTAAACATCCATGGAATGTATGAAGTATGAATCTGGGAAAACTGAAATAGAACATATAAACATCGATATCTTAGGCATTAGTGAGCTGAAATGGACTGGTATTGGCCATTTCGTATCTGACAACCACATGGTTTACTATGTTGGGAATGACAAATTGAAAAGGAATGGTTTTGCATTCATTGTCAAAAAGAACATATCCAGATCAGTCATGAGGTACAATGTTGTTTGTGATAGGATAATATCCATGTGCCTACAGGGAAGCCCAGTAAATACCACTATTATTCAAATTTATGCACCAACCACTAAAGCCAGTCAGGATGAAATTGAAGATTTCTACCAACTTCTTCAATCTGAAATTGATCAAACATGCAATCAAGATGTATTGCTCATTACTGGTGAATGGAATGCAAAGGTTGGGAGCCAAGAGGAAGGACCAATAGTTGGAAAATATAGCCTTGGTGATAGAAATGAAGCTGGAGAACGCATGCTAGAATTCTGCAAAACCAATGATTTGTTTATTTCAAATACCTTCTTTGGACAGTATAACAGACGACTATACACATGGACCTCGCCAGATGGAATACATAGAAATCAAATTGACTACATCTGTGGAAAGAGAAGATGGAAAAGCTCCATATCATCAGTCAAAACAAGGCTAGGGGCAGACTGTGGAACAGACCATCAATTATTCATATTCAAATTCAAACTGAAGCTGAAGAAAATGAAAACAAATCCACAAGAGCCAAAATATGACCTTGCATATATCACACCTGAATTTAGAGATCATCTGAAGTACAGATTTGATACATTAAAGATCGAAGACCAGAAGAGTTGTGGGATGACATCAAGAACATCATATGTGAAGACAGCAAAAAGTCATTGAGAAGACAAGTAAGAAGGAAAAGGTCAAAATGGATGTCAGAAGAGACTCTAAAACTTGCTCTCCAGCGTAGAGATGCTAAAGCAAATGGAAGAAATGAGGAGGTCCAAGAGCTGAACAGAAAATTTCAAAGATCATTTCGAGAAGATAAAGCCAAATATTATAATAAAATGTGCAAAGATTTGGAATCAAAAAACCGAAAATGAAGAACATGCTCAGCATTTCTCAAGCTGGGGGAAATTAAGAAAAAATTCAAGCCTTGACTTTCGTTATTGAAAGATTCTCTGGGAAAATTCTTGAATGATGCAGAAAGCATCAAGAGAAGATGGAAGGAATACACA
>NW_006408652.1:2342929-2348104 GCF_000296735.1 Chrysochloris asiatica | reverse complement strand
ATTTTCAATAACCTCATATGCATGCGAAAGCTGGACAGTGAATAAGGAAGACCGTAGAATAATTGATGCCTTTGATAGGGCAATATTTTGTTCTGCTCTGCATAAGGTCTCTATGAGTCGGTGCCGACTCGATGGCACCTAACAACAACAACAATGGGTTGGAACCGACTTGATGGCACTTAACAACAACAACAAGTTTAATTTCTGGCCACCTTATGTTCTTTGTAGAAGGAGGGAAGATATAAATAAACAAACATATGTTCTTGTTTTTAGGTGCCATCGAGTGAATGCCTCAAACAAACATTTAAGTATATTTAATTTTCACCTTGTCAATACCAATAACATAGAACCCTTTGCAATTTCAACTGATATTGCTAACTGGATTTAGAATACACAAAAGTAATCATTCCAAGGCTTTTACATGTTATATATGATGCATATAAGAAAATGGAACATAATTTACTTAGAAGACACATTAAGATAGCTTTTTTTTTTTTTTTTTAAACCAAACTTGCCAACAGAATTAATTTTGCTTGGCTTTATATAGTCTCTGCAAAATAGAGAACCGTGAGTTCAAAACAGGGAATAAAACAAAGAGGACAAACCATAAACTTTGAGGAAGTGATATTAGAGACAGGGTTGTTATTGTTGTTGTTGCTGTCAGGTGCCATTGAGTCGGAATCGACTCATAGTGACCCCATGCACAGCAGAACAAAACAATGTCCTCCTGGGCCAACCTCACTACCGCTGCCACACTTGACGCCATCAATGATGCCACCTGGCCGATCCATCTCATTGGGGGTAGCATTTCTTGATTGTGAAGTTCACATTTCGTGATTGTGAAGTTCACTTACTATTAGCAAAAGTTGCAGAGGTTTGGGAATTTTATCTTTGGAAAATTTGCACTAGAAAATAAATGTTATTTTGGAAATATTTCCATCACATCCTGTCTGAATTTGGTCAATTAGCTCATTAGATGTCTCCTTGTGATTGGTACAATTGTTGAAATGGTAAACAAGAGAGATGTTTAAACTGATATTAGGGAGCCCAATCTAAAGTATGCATGAAACATTGGTTGCCTTAATACAGGGGTCTATAAACTCTATATTCTGGTAATTTAGATCCATGATGTGAGGAACATGAACACGATTGTCCAGAGTGCCTCCAATCGGAAGAAAGCTGACTTCTTTTGGAATACATTGGAGAAGTTATGAAGAACCTCAGGAACCCTCTCCTCCATGGGTAATAGAAACCAGAGATTGAGGACAAGGGGAAAAGTTGAATGTACTCACATCTGACTCTCCCTGTACCCACTGATCCCTGTGTCCATATTGACAACCATAGGGTAGCCCAAGCACGACTCCTCATAAGGATTTCAACAAATCTAGAAAATAAGAGAGAGGCTACTGATGAAGCCTGGCTGAATTCAGGTTCTGGAAAAGTACTATGAAGAGAATGAAATGATATGGCTGGTTAACTATGGGGACCTTTTTAATGTAATACATTCAAAGTAATTGTTGTTGTGGCTGTTTGCCATTGAGTCAGTTCCAACTCACAGCAACCTTGTATAGGGTTTCTGAGAGTGCCAGGTGAGTTTGAACTGCCAACCTTGAGATAACCAGTGCAGTGCTTATCCTACAGAACCACACCAGGGCTCAAAGTCAAAATATTCACATGAACTTTTTTTTTTTTTTTTCATTCTATAGCCAAGTCAATGTGTTTTCAGGGGTCAAAACTAAGCATTTGCCTAGTAATCAAATGATTGACAGTTCAAATGTACCCGGAAGTGACTTTGAAGAAAGACTCTGATGATCTGCTTCTGAAAAATCAGTCACTAAATTCCCTATGGAGTCACTGAATTCCCTACTCTGACACACTTAAGTTTTGCGTGAGTCAGAATGGACTCAATGACAACTGGTTTGGTTTTGGTTGAATGTGCATTATCTACTACTACTACTCACCTCATTCATAATCCTCCCAAACAGCATAAATACATAGCATAGTGTGAAATCCAGGGATGAGATGACTCAGGGATGTATGGGACTAACACTACTTAATAACAATCATAATTTAAAAAAAGTTTTTACTACTAAACATCACTATTTACATTTAGCCACGTAAAACTATCTCTGGCATCAAAACAATCGTGTCAAATTGGCCATATCAAAACATCCTGTTTCACAAGCAGACTCCCAGGAACTGACATAGAAATAACATTCACTTCAGATGGATGAAATTGGTTCATTTCAAGAATTAAAGTAGAAGAGTTTCCAAAATTAAGCCCAATCCCTTTGGCAACACAACTCAATTTGTGTTTTCCATTCCTAGATTAAAAATAAAAGAATATCCTTCACTAACTGGTTATCACTATTCTGAACATACCAGAAGATATTATTTAAAAAAAACAAAACATATCCAGAGGTTTGAGATTAGAGCTTTCTCTCAGGGTCAGGGGTTTAAATTCAGCCCAGGTTGATTGGAAGGGAGTGAAAGTAATTAGTACTCAAGGCACTCTGATGGATTAATTAGCTGGGAATCAAGCAACTGCTTACACAACACAGTATTTTGAAAAGCTGCTTCTATTAGTTGGGTAATCAGTTGCATACAAAATCACTTCTTCAGATAAGAACAATATCCCTGTGCTGCAAGGCAACAGTATCATAAGAACAAGTATGTCAAACTTCACCATTGAATACCATCAACTCAGGTGTCTGGGAGGACTTGAATTCTATTTTATATTCTAGACTGCAAATACCTCAAATTCACATAGTATACAATGCTGATTCATGCTTCTTGGCCTTTGAGAACATTTTCCCCTCTGTTCCTGGTAGAAAGAAGCCTATGGGGCACTGTAGGATAAGTACTGGACTATAGACAGTAAGGTCAGTAGTTCAAACCCACCAGCTGCTCTGAAGGAGAAAGATGAGGCTTTCTCCTCCTGTAAAGATTTACAGCCTTGGAACTACTACCTCTGGAGTCCTGATGTGGCGCTGTGGTTAATGCGCCAGACTGCAAAGCCTTTTGAACTGCAAGATCGGTGGTTCAAGCTCACCAGCTGCTCCTCAGAAACCCTATACAGCATCGCTATGGGTCGGAACCGATTCGATGGTACTTAACAACAACAACACTACCTCTACCAAAGATGTACAACCTTGAAAACCCAAAACAAGGTTGCTGTGAGTCAAAATCTAGTCTATGGTAGTAGGGTTTTTGTTTTTAGTTTTGGTTCTGGTAGAAGGAGCCCTGGTGATGCAGTGGTTAAGCACTCAGCTACTAACCAAACGGTTGGGGTTTGGAACCTATCAGCCATTCCTCTGGAAAAAGATGTAGCATTTTGCTTCCATTAACATTACAGTCTTAATAGAGAAACAGAAGATACTCCTTGAAAGAAAAAACAGCAGGAAAAATCCAAAACAAAAATGGCAGTCTGATTGGCTACTATAAGAACAAGCCAAGTTGTTCACTGGGGATCCATCAAGGCATGCAATCAAGTCCCTTCAGGACAAACCCTTCTCCAAGACTGAAACTCTAAGGGAACACACAAGCTGGCAACAATGTTGCTCTGCTTATGAGTGGAAATGGGTGAAAGGCAGCAATTAATTGAGTTTAATCATGTTCCATAGATTTCTGCCAACCTGGAGATGAAAGAGAGAAGAGGAAGGACTGGTTGATATGAAGGGTGGTGAGAGGATATAGCCATGGAGGGCTAGAACTGAAAGCTAAGTGTCCAGCTCATATGAAGTGAGGAGGAGATACACAAGAATGCCCAAACTTATAGATAGTACCCATCTGAACTAGCCTTGATGGATTAGTTATCACAATTCAAGAAGAGGAAGATTAAAAAAATATATTTTTTTGATAAAGGAAACAAGTGTAAATTGCTACAATTTGACGAATTTGACCTATACTTATGGATATGGTGGTGCTGGTGGTGCTGGTGATGTACCGTGGAGTTGGTTCAGACTCATAGCTACCCTGCATAGGGGTTTTGTGTGTTTTTTCCCCCTTTTATTGTGTGATAGTTTACATGGGAGAACATTAGCTTTACACTCATTCTATCATACATCGTTTCATTGCCATAGTTACCATCCCATCCATTCATCATCACCCAATCAAAGGTTTTACCCGCAGGCCCTCCCTCTCTCCCCACGGTCCTCAGCACACAGTTCCCTTCCCTCCCTGGATCTCAAGTCCTCAGCCACTACATCTCTTCATGTCATCCTCTCTGTCTCCATCTCAGGCCTTGCTGATTCTCTGGGTGGGGTCCCGATTTCTGTTCTTCTCCAGTGATGGTCCCAGGGGCCTTCGCTCCTAGACTGAAAAGTTAATCACATCCCTCCTTGCTATAAAATATCCACCTTTACCTTTCCAGTCCTCACATTCCATCCTGATAACAATTATTCACCCCTGTGTCACAAGAGACCCATCCGCATTTCTTTTCATCAGCCCTTCCTAGACAGGTTGGATATTACTCACTTGAGACTCCACCCTCCTCCCCGCCCTGTCAATCCAGGATGCCTCTTGAAAGCTTGTAAGCCAGTTACTTCTTACCTTTGTATCCCTCCCCCCATGTTGAGCAGCCAATGTTCAAGTTGCCCATCCTTATATTGGACATATTGTAACCCCTTTATAGGTATTCCAGTCAGTTTCAGGCAGAAGACGGACTTACAAGCTTTCTATGGTAGTATTTCTGGTTATTCCTCCCTCTACTTTCCCGTGACTGTTTTATAATATAATGGATGGAAAACCAAGGTTCAAGAGTCAGCCAAGCATCTCAACATTATTCCCCCCCTTTCCCCATTCCAACCATGTCCCAGTCTCTGTATCCCAGAGCCCTGTTGTTCCAAGGCTGTGTCTACATCATTTATTACCTCTGTCCCATTTAGCTCATTCCTACCTGTCTGTTCTCCCATCTGCTTTGTTCCATTCCCCTCTCCCTACTTGTATATTGCCCCCCTCCCCAACACCCAAGCTATCCCGTGTCTATTCCCTGACCTGTGCTCCCCCTCCCCGCCCCCCGTCCTTAACCCCACCCCTACGCCCTAGCATCCAGTTAATCATTCACTTTAGTGGAATACTATGGGTTCTTTTTCTTAGTCTTTTACAGTAGTGGTCCTATGCAGTATTTTTCCTTTTGCGATTGACTAATTTCACTCAACATAATGTTCTTAAGGT
>NW_006408652.1:2314400-2336949 GCF_000296735.1 Chrysochloris asiatica | reverse complement strand
TTGTGCACAGGGTTGCTATGAATTGGTACCAACTCGATAGCACCTAACAACCACAGTAGCATTAAAAATTCATAAAGCTACTCATGAATTCAATGAAAAAAATATGCATTCCAGACCCCCATCGACCAGGAGTATGGTGAGAGCTGGTTGGTCTGAAGTATGGTGAGACGTGGGGACTCCTGAGCCCATGGACAAGGACGTGGCCACAGAGGACTGGAGCTGAGAGTGAAGTGTCCAGTTGATATGAAATTAGGGGATATGAGCAAGGGCACCCAAACTTACAGATAGTGCCCATTGGACGAAGCTTTGATGGATGGATGTTTACAACCTGACTAGATGAAGGAAAAGTTGAAAAAATATATATATATTTTTAAAAGAAAACAAGTGTAAATCGCTACAATCTGATGAACTTGACCTATACTTATGGATGTAGTAGCTTAAAATACCAACCAAGAGGGAAGAAGTCTTTATAGCAAGGATCATTCCCATCCCCTCTGTACAGAGGGTTGATAGGGATGGGCAATTTAGACATTGGCTACTAAAATGTGTGGGGGGAGGGGGGGTGTAAAGGCACAAAGTGACTGGCTTACAAGTTTTCATGAGGGAGTTTAGATTCAGAGCGTGCAGGGGAAGGTAGAATCCCCACTGAGTGGTTTTCATCCTGTTTAGACAGTGTTTCAATTTGATGTGCATAAGGTCACTATGAGTCGGTACCAACTCGATGGCACCTAACAACAACAACAACAGACAGATCTGGTGAAAGGAGATGGGGACAAGACTCTCATGATTCAATAGTGAGTAATTGTTGTTATGACTAATTGTGATTGTCACAACTGTAAAGGCAGAAGCTTTGTAGCAAAAAGTGGTGAGTGGTTGATCTTACAGTCCTGGATCAGAAGACCCTGGGACCTTCAAGAGCGGGAGCAGAGTGTGGGACACTACCCACAGAAGCAGCAATGCCAGAGATGGAGGCAGAGATAACAACATGGAAATATGGAGCAGCTGAGGATTCTGGACTCATGGAAGGAGAGGGGATGTGTGCTGGCAGCCAGGGTGCAGGGTGTGCCCTTTGGCTGTTTGAATTATTGTATATTCCTTGGTGTTTTGGTGCACATAAAAAAACTAACAAACAGAGGCAATAGAAGCAATACTGTTGAATGATGAAGCATGCAGGGGATTGTAATCATTACAATGAAATGAACTGATGTTCCCCCATGTAAACTATCACTCAATTCACAATTATATGTATATGTATACATGGTGGTGGCTGGTGGTTACGTGCTGTGGAGTCGGTTCCAACTCATAGCCACCCTGTACAGGGTTTCTGAGGCTGTAAATCTTTACGGGAGCAGAAAGCCTCATCTTTCTCCTGTGGAACAGCTGGTAGTTCGAACTGCTGACCCTGAGGTTAGCAGTCAGATTCTTAATCACTACACTACCAGAGCTCCTTATATGTATACATATGTATATATTAATATATGTAGTTGTTGTGAAGTGCTGTCGAGTCGATTCCGACCCATAGCGACCCTGTATAGGGTTTCCAAGGAGCAGCTGGTGAGCTTGAACCACTGACCATGCAGTTTAAATTACTTTGCAGTCTGACACATTAGCACACAGCATCACACCAGGACTTCATATTAATATATACATGTATGTATATATAGATATACATATGTATATTTATATATATGCCTTGTTGTTAGGTGCTTTTGAAATTAGTGCTGTACACGGAAACCCTGTGTACAACAGAGAAAAACACTGCCTGGTCCTATGTCATCCTCATAATTGCTGTCTATTGCTGTAGCCAATGTGTCGATACATTTCTTTGCATGTCTTCCTCTTTATCACAAACCCTCCACTTTACCAAGCATGATGTCCTCCTCCAGGTACAGGTCCTTCCTGATAATATGTCCAGAGTATGGTAAAGTCTCTGCATCCTGGCTCCTAAGGAGCATTCTGGTTATACTTCTTCTAAGACAGATTTTTGTATTCTTCTGGCAGTCCATGGTACTTTTAATATCCTCTTCCAATACCATAACTCAAATGCCTGAATTCTACTGTCTTCCTTATTCATTGTCCAACATGCATATGTTGTTATTGTTGTTGTGTGCCGTGGAGTCGGTTCTGACTCTTAGCGACCCTGTATAGGGTTTCTGAGGCTGTAAATCTTTATGGGAGCAGAAAGCCTCATCTTTCTCCCACGGAACAACTGGTAGTTTCGAACTGCTGACCTTGCAGTTGGCAGCCCAATTCGTAACCACTATGCTACCAGAGCTCCTTGCATATGAAGCTACTGAAAATACCATGTCTTGGGTCAAGCTCATGTTAGTTCTCAAACTGATATTTTTGCTCTTGCCACTTAAGTGGTCTTGTGCAGCAGATTTACCTAATGCAATACTTGTATGATTTCTTCACTGTTGATTTCATGAGTGTTGATTGTGTATTCAAGCAAAATGAAGTCTTTGACAAATTCAATATTTTCTCCATTTGTCATGATGTTATTTATTGGTGAAGTTGTGAGGATTTTTGTTTTCTTTACATTAACGTATAATCTATATTGAAGACTGTAGTATTTTCTCTTCATCAGTAAATATTTTAAGTCCTCTTTACTTCCATAATCCAGGTTATATCATCTGCACATCACAGGATGTTAATATGTCTTCCTGCAGTCCTGATGCCACAGTTTTCTTCCCGCAATACAGCTTCTAAGATTATTTGTTCAACCTACAGATTGAATAAGTATAGGGAAAGAAGACAACCCTGGTAAACACTTTTCCTGATTTTTAAACCATTCAGTGTTCCCTTGTTCTACTGTCCTCATGAGCACAATTAAGTGTTCTGGAACACCCATTATTTGTAATGTTATCCAAAGTTTGCCATAGTCAAAAGTCTTTACATAGTCAATACAATAAAACACAAGTTCACAGCTTTCTAATATTCTCTGCTTTCAGTTACGCTCCACCTGACATCAACAATGATATCCCTACTTTGATGTCCTCTTCTGAATCTGACTTGAATTTCTGGCAGTTCCTTGTTGATGTACTACTACAACTGGTTTTGAATTATCGTCAACAAAATTTTGCTTGTGTGTGATATTATTGTTTGATGATTTTCACATTCCATTGAGTCATCTCTCTTTAGAATAGACAAGAATATGGATCTTTTCCATTCATTTGGCCAGGTACCTATCTTTCAATTTTCTTGGCATAGATGAATGAATGCTTCCAGCACTTCATCAGTTTGTTGAAAGACTTCAATTTGAATTCTGTTAATTCATAGAGTCTTGTTTTTCACCAGTGTCATCAGTGCATTTTGGACTGATTTTGATCATATGCTACCACTTGAAATGGTTGTACAATGACCACTTATTTTTGGTACAGTGAACTTGTATATTTCTTTTATCATCTTCTCTCCTCCCCCCCCCCCAAATAAATTGCTTTAATTCCAGGTGATACAGAATTCTGGGCATATCAAAGATTGAAGAGCAGCTCTGGCAGGATTCTAGCCTGGGTTTACTCACCACACACCTAATAGAGGACTAAAGAGAGATGGACCATTTTAGAATTTCTTTTTGTTTGTTTGTTTGTTTGTTTCTTCTTTTTTTTTTTTTTAACAAAAGTTTATTCTTAAATGTACAACATGCTTCAAGACAGCACTTCAATGTAACTATAGGTGATAAGAGGTGTTTGAGCAGGGAATTTAAATGTTTAAACAGAAATGGAATCAGGGGTCACCATTGTCTCAGTCACAAAGAACAGCTAAATTTTTGCCAGATTTCTTCATTCCACCTGTGACCAGAGGGCCCTGCCATGTGACCTTCGTTTTTTTTTCTTCTTTTTCACTTTGTTCAGCTCTTTTTTTGTTTCTGCTTGAAAGCTTTTTCTTCCTCATCCGTTTCCTTGTTCTGTTTCTTGGGTTGTTTCAAGGGCTTCTTCTTACCACCTTCCATGGCCACATGGCACCTTTTGCCCCTTCCACACACCTGCCACTGAAAGCAGTTTTCTGACCCTCAACATGACTGTGCCTACACTACTACACAAGTCTCTCCTTCTATCATCTTTTGATGCTTTATGTATAATTTAATATTTTGTCCATAGAATTCTTCAATATTGCAACCTGCAATTCTTGCAGCTTGATAAAGCTGAGCCTGTTCTTCCCATTTGGTTTTCTATCTCCAGATCTTTGCATGTTTTATTATAATATTTGACTTTGCCTTTTTGATCTGCCCTTAGAAATTTTTCTGTTGAGCACTTTTATTTTCTTTTTTCTATTCCATTCTTCAATGCTCAGTGTCTTTTTAATGACCTTTTATTTTCTCCCTGTATGTTCTTGATGTCATCTCACGATTATTCTGATCTTTGTTAATTAGAATGTTGTTGTTGTTAAGTACCATGGAGTCAGTTCCAACTCATAGTGACCCTGCACAGGGTTTCTGAGGCTGTAAATCTTTATGGGAGCAGGATGTCTCATCTTTATCTAGCAGAACCGCTGGTGGTTTCGAACTGCCGACCTTGAGGTTATCAGCCCAATTCATAACCATTACACTACCAGAGTTCATTAGAATATAATGCATAAAATCTGTTCTTGAGATGGTCTCTCAATTCAGGTGGGATATACTCAGGGTCATAATTTGGCTTTTGTGGACTTATTTCAATTTTCTTCAGCATCAGCCTGAACTTGCATATGGACAATTGTTGGCTTGTTTTATAGTCTGTCCATGGCTTTGTCTTGGTTGATGATATTGAGATTCTCCAACGTTTCTTTCCACAGAAATAGTCAATTTGATTCTAGCATATTATATCTGGTGAGGTCCAGGTGCATAGTCACTTTTTATATAATTTTTAAAAGGTATTTGCAAAGAAGAATTCATTGTCTTACAAAATTTTATCATGTGACCTCCAGCATCATTTCTATCGCCAAGGCCATATTTTCTAATTACTGATGCTTCCTCCTTGTTTCTAACCTCTGCAATCCTATCACAGTAATTATCAATATAGCTTTTTTTTTTTTTTTAATATTTTATTGGCCCAGGATCGGGCAGTGTTTCATCATTCTGTTGTGTATAGGGTTGCTGTGAGTCGGTACCAACTTGATGGCACCTAACAACAACTACAATTGTGAATTGAATGATTAGTTTACATGGGGAAACATCAGTTTTATGCTCATCGTTTCATTGCAATGATTACATTCTCCTCTTTGCATCATCATTCAATAGTATTTGTTTCTATTCCCTCTGTTTTTATTGGTATTTTTTTGGGGGGGGTGTGTGTATGCAAAGAAACACACAGGAATATATAATCATTTAAACAACCAAAAGACACATTCTGCAAGCCTGTCTCTTGGCTACTAGGATCTGGCAGCCAGCACACAGCCTTTCTCTTTCCATGAGTTTAGAGGCCTCGGCTGCTCTCTCTCTCTCCATGTCCTCATCTCTGCCTCCATCAAGTGTACCTGCTTCTCTGGATAGGGTCCTGCATTCCACTCTTGCTCTTCTCCTTGGATGGTCTTAGGACTCTCTGTTTCTGGATTGTAAGTGTAACTACTTCCCTCTTTTGTTGCAAGACGTCTACCTTTACAGTTGTGACAGTCGTGATTAATCATGATAACAATTACTCACTATTGAATAAGAATCTTATATCCATCTCCTTTCACCAGAACCGTCTAGACAAGATGAAAACTATTCAGTGGGGATTCTATCTTTCCCTACTCACTCTGAAACTAAACTGCCTCTTAAAAACTTGTAAGTCAGTCACTTCGTGTCTTTATAACCCCTCACATTTTAGGTAGCCAATGTATAAGTTTGGATGTGAAGACTCCTTCCCTCTCAGTTGGTATTTTGAGCTACTACATCCGTAAACATATGTCAAGTTCATCAAATTGCAGCAATTTACACTTGTTTCCTTTATCCCCCCAAAAATGGTGTGTTTTTTATTATTGTTGTTGTTGCTGTTGTTATCTTCCTCTGGTTTAGTTCTGGCCATCAAGCCATCAAAGCCAGGTCGAATGGGTACTATCTACAAGTTTGGATGTTCTTGAGCATCTCTCCTCACTTCACATCAGCTGGGCGTTTCGCTGTCAACTCCAGACGTCTGTGGCTATGTCCTTGTTCATGGGTTCAAGAGTCCACAGGTCTCACCACATGAACATTTCTTCATGTTTGTTGGCTGCCCATATGTCTTTCTTGGTGAAGTGTCTGTTCATGTCTTGTGCCCATTTTTTAAATTGAGTTATTTGTCCTTTTCTTGTAGAGGTATTATAGTTTTATACAGATTTTAGAAAGTAGCCCCTTGTCTGATTTGTTATTGTAAAATATTTTTTCCCATTCTGTGGACTCCCTTTTTACTCTTTTGGTGAAATCTTTTGAAGCACATAAGTTTCTAGTTTTTAGTATGTCCCAATCATCTATTTTGTCTTCTTTTGTTCGTGTAATTTTCACATTATTTGGTAGTCTGTGTGTGCTTATATTGTTGTTGTTGTTGTTAAGTGCCATCGAGTCGGTTCCGACCCACAGCGACCCTGTATAGGGTTTCCCAGGAGTGACTGGTGAGCTTGAACCGCCGACCTTGCATTTCAAATGGCTTTTCAGTCTGGCGCATTAACCCAAAGCGTCAGCCCTTAAATTTGTTCCTATTTTCTCATTGATGACCTTTGTAAATCTGAGATTCACACTTAGGTCTTTAATCCATGCTGAGTTGGTTTTTGTATGTGGTACTAGTTAAAGGTCTTGTTTCAATCTTTGCATATCAATTTCCAGTTCTGCCAGCACCATCTGTTGAAGGAACTATCTACTTCTCATTTAATGTACTTTAGCCCTTTGTCTAAGATCAATTGGCTGTATGTAGATGGGTTAATTTCTGGTTTCTCAATTCTGTTCCATTGATCTATGTATCTTTCCTTGTACCAGGACCACTGTAGCCATGTAGTAAATTTTGAAATCGGGGAGTGAGAGGCCTCCTCCAACTTTGTTCTTTTTCCTCAGCAGTGCTTTGCTTATCCTGGGTCTCTTTCCTTTCCATATAAACTCTGTGATTGCTTTTTCAATCTCTAAAGAATGATGTTGGAATCTGGATTGAGATTGCATTATACGTGTAGATTGCTTTAGGTAGTATTGACATTTTCAAAATACCAATGTCTTCCTATCCAGGATCGTGGTATATTCTTCCAGTTTTGGTAGTATTGACATTTTCACAATGTCACAATGTCTTCCTATTCAGGAGCACGGTATATTCTTCCATTTTTGTAAATCTCTTTTGGTTTCTTGTAGTAATATTTTGTAGTTTCCTTTGTATAGTTCCTTTCTTTCTCTGGTTACATTTATTCCTAAATGTTTCATCCTTTCGGCAGCTATTGTAAATGGTATTGCTTTCCTAATTTCTTTTTCAGTGCTGTCGTTATTAGTGTAGAGGAATCCAACTGACTTTTGTATGTTGTTCTTATACCCTGCCACTTGAATCTACAAATGAGTTCTAGTAGGTTTTTTTTTTTTTTTTAACTGAGTCTTTGGGGTTTTCTATATATAGGATGATACTGTCTTCAAATAGAGAGAGTTTTACTTCCTTTTTGCCAATTTGGATGCCTTTAATGTCCCTGTCTTGCCTTATAACTCTGACTAAGACTTCCAACACAATATTGAATGGGAATGGTGATAAAGGACATCCTTTTCTGGTTCCTGTTCACAAAGGGAAGGCTTTCAGTTTCTATCCAGTGAAAGTGATGTTGACTGTTGGTTTTGAATATAATCTCTTAATTATGTTGAGGAATTTCCCTTAAATTCCTACTTTGTTGAGTGTTTTTATCAGGAATGGATGTTGGATTTTGTAAAATGCCTTTTCTGCATCAATCAATAATTTTTGCGGTGGATTACATTGATTGTTTTTCTAATGTTGAAGCATGCTTATCATGGTTTATTTATTTTTTTGATGTGTTGTTAAATTTTATTTAGAATTTTTGCATCTGTGTTCATTAGGGATATTGATCTATAATTTTTTTCTTAGTGACATGCTTCCCTGGTCTTGGTATGAGGGCTATGCTTGCTTTTTTCCCATCTTCTTCTATATTCTGGAACAATTTGAGTAGAATTGGTGACAGCTCTTCCTTTAATGTTTGGTAAAACTCATCAGTGAAGCCATCTGGGCCTTGACTTTTTTTAATTGGGATTTTTTTGATGACCTGACCAATTTCTTCTTTTGTTACAGGTCTGTTCATGTTTTCTACTTCACTCTGTGTAAGTTTAGGTAGGTTGGGCTTTCCTAAAAATGCATCCATCTCCTTGAGATTTTCAAATTTATTGGAGTACAACTCTTCATAATATTCTGTTATTATGCCTTTTATTTCTTTTGGTTCTGTTGTGAAATCACCCAGGTTGTTTCTTATGTGTGTGTGTCTTTTCCTTCTTTTGTTAGGTTTGCCAATGGTTTGTCAATTTTATTAATCCTTTCGAAGAACCATCTCCTTGTCCTGTTGATTTTTTTTTTCTTTAGGTTTTTATTGTGGATTGAGTGAAAATTTATAGGGCAGATCATCAGTTTTACATTCAATAAATCATACAACTTGTTTCATCACAATGATTACATACCCTTCGATATACCATTAGTTAACAGTATTTGTTTCTATTCATTTTAGCTTTAAAAAAACAAAAACAAAAAAAAAACACTCAGGCATATATAATAATTTATACTACCAAATGGCATATTCTGCAAGTATGCCCCATGGCCACCATCTCTTAGTACCTGTATTCCCATGAATCTAGAGTTTTCAGCCGCTCCCCCTCTCCCTGTCCCCATCTCAGCTTCCGTCTCTGGTGACGCTGCTTCTCTGTATAAGGTCCTGCATTCTGCTTGTGCTCTTCTCTCTTGATGTCCTAGGATCCTTCGTTTCTGGACTGTAAGATTAACTGGTCCCCCATTTTTGTTACAACACTTCTACTTTTACAACTGTGACAGCTGCAATTAGTCATGATAACAATTACTCACTACTGCATCATACGAATCTTATCCCCATCTCTTTTAAACAGACCTATCTAGACAAGATGACAGCTATTCAGTGAGGACTCTTTCTTCCCCCACACACTCTTAAACTCCCTCTTGAAACCTTGTTAGCCAGTCACTTGGTGCCTTTATCGCCCCCTCATTTTATGTAGCAAATGTCTAAGTTACCCATCTCTATCTACCCTGCGTACAGTGATGTGAAGACTCCTTCCCTCTCTGTTGGTATTTAGTTACTACCTCCATGAGTATAGGTCAGATTCATCAAATTGTAGCAATTTACCCTTGTTTCCTTTATCAAAAAAAAAAACAACAACTAATCTTCCTCTTGTCAAGTTCTGATTATCAAGCCATTGAGGGCTAGGTCAAATGGGTACTATCTGCAAGTTTGCTTGTTCTTGTGTCTATCCCCTCACTTCATATCAGCTGGGTGCTTCACTCTTAGCTCTAGCCCTCTATGGCTATGTCCTTGTCCACGGGCTCAGGTTTCCCCAGGTATCACCACACATTGGACCAGCAGCCCTTCCACTTCTCTCTTTCATCTCCAGGTCAACGGGAGTCAATGGACTATGGTTCAACTCAGCTCATTTCTTCATTGCTGCCTTTCCCCCTCTTCCACTCACCAGTAGACCAATGTGCTCACCAGCAAGTTTACATGCCTGCTCATGTGTTCCCTTTGAGTTTCAGTCTTAGAGGGTTTTTTTTCCTGAAGGAACTTGTTAGTTTGCCTTGATGGCTTCCCAGTGAACAGCTTGCTTATTCTTGCAGTAGCCAGCCATATTGCTATTTTTGTTTTGGGTTTTTCCTGATGATCTTTCTTTGAAGATGCATCTTCGGTCACTCTAACTGCTCCAAGCTAGTCTGCTTGTCCTTTCTAGTGAGACTGTCCCACCTCATATGGTTCTGGATGGGGCTAAGGATTCCACATAATGTCCTATACTCTTATATATACAGTTATAGGCTGAAGACAGGCTTACAAGTTTTCTATAATCATGTTTCCCAACATTCTTTTCTATCCCACTCAAGTGTCTATTTTACAATAGTAGGCAAGGGAAACCATATTCATTAGTATTATTTCCCCTCTTCAAACTATGCCTAGATCCCTGTATCACAGAGCCCTGTTGTTCTGAGGTTAAGCATGTATTATTATTTACGTCTGTCCCACTTAGTCCTTGCAAACCTGTCTTGTTGTTGTGTTGTCAGGTGCCATCGAGTCAGAACCGACTCATAGCAACCCCATGCACAGCAGAACGAAACAATGTCCGATCCTGGGCCAACCTCACTACCGCTGCCACACTTGAGTCCATCAATGATGCCACCTGGCCAATCCATCTAGTTAGGGGTCTTCCTCTTTTTCTCTGACCGTCCACCTTACCCAGCATGACATCCTTCTCCAGCGACTGTTTTCTCTGGACAATATGTCCAAACCTGTCTTAGTGTTCCCCTATCTACCTTGTACTTCCACCTTTCGCCCTTCTTGTACTGCACTCCACAACACCCAAACTATGATGTGTCTGCCTTTACCCTGTGCTCTACTGTCTCCTCCATCTACCTCTCCACAAACCCCCTACCCCAGTCCCACCATTTTGGTTACCTTATATTACTTTAACTTTCCCCTTCACTTAAGAGAGTCTATTTTATCCTGTAATTTACCTGACCTACCCACCACCTAGATCTCTGTTCCTGTGTGTTTACCTTTTTTACATTGTAATTGTTTTTATCATCGACTGACCTCCCAGATTCTCTGAATTTTTTCTTACAGCTTTATTCTGTTCTCCACTCTTCCATTTGTCGATTGACTTCTGGGTGATGCTGCCACATATGTCAATCTCTGGTTGTTGTCTGTTCTTATTGGTTTCGTGTCCACAGAACTCCCTTTAGGAAGTTTTTCATCACAGGGTTGGCTTTGGCAAAACCCCTTAGCTCCTGTTTATCCTAGACTATTTGGATTATACCATCGTATTTGATTGACAGCTTTGCTGAGTAGGGGATTCTTGGGTGGCAGTTTTTTTTTCTTTCAAGGTTTTATATATTGCCTTCTTGCCAACATGGTTTCTGTTGAGAAATCCGAACTTAGTCTAATTTGTTTGCCTTTGTATGTTACACTTCCCTTTTCCCTAGCTGCCTTCAGGATTCTGTCCTTATCTTTGATTTTGGAGAGCTTGATCATTACATGTCTTGGTGATTTTCTTTTAGGGTCAATCCTTCCGGGGGTTCTTTGAGCTTCTTGGATGCTTATCTTTTTGATTTTTCAGGATGTTAGGGAAATATTCTTCCAGAAGTTCTTCAACTATCTCTTCTGTGGACTTGTGTGATTCTTCCTGTTCTGGAATGGAGATAATTCTTAAGTTATTCCTCTTCATGTTGTGCAACATGACTCTTAGACCTTCTTCAGATTTTTTAATCCATTTTTCTGTTTGTACTTCTATCTTAGTGGTATTGAGAGATTTGTTTTCCAGCTCACTAGTTCTGGCTTCCATCTGTTAAATTCTACTCCTTTGCCCTTTCAGTGTATTGTCCATTTCTGATATTCTATTATTAATCGTTTAGATCTCTTTCTGTAGGTTTTGAGTTGTTTCCAGTGCTGTATCTATCTTATTTGATTGTTCCTGTAGTGCTTTCCTGACTTCCTTATTTTTCTCAACTCCATTGTAAGGTGTTTTAAAACATTTTAAAATCATTTTTCTGAACTCCTTCTCAGGCATTTCCAAAGCCTGCCCATCTTCTAGTATGGAGTATAGGTCTACCTGTAGCTCATTTTTCTCAGTCACTTTATCTCGTTTTTGGACATGTGCTGACATGGTCATCTGTTTCTGTTTTTTGGACATATTTAGTGGTTATCTGTGGCTTTAATACTTAGATGGGTGTGTGTTTTGGTAGTTTTTATGTTTTCTGATTGCCTCCAGGTAGATGTGATCAGGAGATGGGCTTCCATTTTCACTCTTCATCATGAAAAGTTTCAAGATGCCACTGTTGGTCATTATGATGTAATTCAGGATTTAATTTTCAGCCTGTTTCCTTTTTAGTCTACCTGTCCTGCTCCACAACCCTCGTTCAGGCCTTTTTCCTAGTAATAAACAGTTCAGGGCCAGCTGTGGCTGTTTTGCACAGCCGCTTGGTTTTAAATGGAAACTGTCCTTTTAAATTTTGAGGAGATCTCTGCACATGTGTAATAAAACCCTCTGGGGGTGGGGTTGGGGTGTCCACTCACTCAGGCACTCCCTCTGTTCACCAGAATGGAGGTGCGCAGACAGCAAGGGGCCAATAAACAGATACAAAAAAAAAAAAAAAATGTCCATACCTTTATCTCCATGGTTCTGTCAGGCATCCGTGGCTGCTCTGATCCTTCCCCAATTTGGTCTCACCCAAGATGGCTGCTCAGGGAACATCTGAGCACCTTGGATTAGAAAGCACTGAATTTCTTGCTTCTGCTACAAATTCCACTGGCTGTAAGCCTTCCAACCTTCTAAATATTCCATTATATGTGTTTCAGAGTTCTGGCACCATCTCTTGAGCTGCTTGGTCCAGTATTCTGTGTTGTTGCTGACGGAGCTCCTCACTGCATTTCCACCCTATCCACCATCTTGTTTGTTCTTCTGTTGCTTCTTTCTATAGTTTTTCTGTTTTCTATCTCATTTATTCCTGCTCTAATCTTTTTTTTTTTTTTTTTTTAACAATTCCACAATTTTATTAATTTGCTTTTCAGTAAGTTTAAATCCTTGAGGGGTACAGAATTGCATGGATTCTGTGTCCAATGGCCTTATCAAGAGGATTGCTTCAGAATTTAGCCTCAATCGTGCCACTGTTTCCATGGGCATGGGTTACTTTTCCCCAGATTACTCTGGTTTTGTTAGGTTTGCCATTAAGGATTCACTATTTTTTCTTTGCTTTGTACACATAAGCACATCTCTTTCCTTAGTAGAATTTGGTTTCATCTTGAGCATAAAGACCTTCAATTTTAAAAAGAGCTGTATACTCCTGTTGGTCCCAGAGACTCCTTTTATAGCCAGCAAAAATGACCTTAGCCTTCCAGACATAGGGCCAGTTTTGAAGTTCTGTTCCCAGCAGGCCTCCACAGATTCCAAGATGGTGGAAAGAGGAAGGCAAAGCTCTTCTCTAATCTTAATTATTTATTTTTTCCTGTTGACTATAGGTTTACTTTGCTGCTCTGTTTCTAGTTGTTGGATTTGTTGTGCTAATGTGTTGATTTGTGTTGTTTCTTCTTTTTGGATATGTGCATTTATTGCAATAAATTGTCCTCTCAGCACTACTTTTGCAGTGTCCCAAAGATTTTGACATGTTGTGTCTTCATTCTCATTTGTTTCTAGAAACTTTGTGAATTCACATTTTATTTCCTCTACTACCTAATAGCTGTTCAACAGGGTGTTATTCAATTTTCATATATTTTGACTTTATTTATTTGGTCTTCTTATTCTTGATTACTAATTTTATAGCATTTTGGTCTGAGAATATGTTTTGTAATATTTTGATGTTTGTAAATTTATGGAGCTTTGTTTTGTAGCCTAAGGCATGGTGTATTCTGCAGAATGTTCCATATATACTGGAAAATAATGTGTATTGTACTGTTGTTTGGTTGAATAGTCTGTACACATCTATGAGGTCAAATTGGATGATTAGGCTGTTTAATTCCCCTGTGTCTTTGTTGAGTTTCTTTCTGGCTGTTCTATTTTATCTTGAAAGTGGTGTATTAAAATTTCCCACTATTATTGTAGATTTGTCTATTTATTTCTTCAAATCTATTATAGTTTGCTTTAGCTCTATAAATTTTGGAGCTCTTTCATTGGAAGTGTAGATATTTATTATGTTTATGTCATCTTGTTCAATTGACCTTTAATCATGAGATAATGTCTCATTTTTTATCTATTATGCTGGCATTTGCCTTAAAGTTTATTTTATACAAAATTAGTATTGCCACTCCTGCTCACTTTTGATTGTAATTAGCTTGGTATAATTTTTTTCCATCCTTTAAGTTTTAGTCTATTTTTGTCTTTGTGTATAAGGTGTGTTTCTTGAAGACAGCATATGGAAGGATCTTGCTTTCTTATCCATTCTACCACTCTCCTTTTCTTAACTGGTGCATTTAGTTTGTTGACATTCAGTGTAATTATCAATATGTATGAATGTATTGCTTCACTATGTTTGTTTGTTTTTGTTTTTTTTGTGGTGCTTCTGGTTTCTTTGTTCTGCATGCCTTCCTATGGTGAGTTCATGGGTTTTTTTGTGTTTTTTTCTTGTCAGTTTCTTCATAGTTTTAATGTTTCTATGTTCTTCTTGGATTTTCAGTTTCTTGGTATGTTGTAAAATATTAATTTTCTTTGCAGTTACCCCATATTCTATTAACTTTTCCCTCCATTTTAAACAGTCTATTTTATCCTGAAATCTACTTGACCTTCTCACATCTGGATCTCTGTTCCTGTATTTTTACCTTCTTTCATATTGTGATTGTTTTGACCATAAACTGACCTCCCAGATCCTCTGAATTTGTTCTTACAGTTTTGTTCTATTTTGAACTCTTCCATGGGATAATTGAGTTCTGGGTGTTGCTGCCACGTATGTCAATCTCTGGTTATTGTCTGCTCTTGCTGGCTCTCATTCCAAAGAACTCCCTTTAGGATGTTTTGAAGTGCTGGGTTGGATTTGGCAAAATCCCTTAGTTTCTGTTTATCCAGGAATGCTGTGAATATACCTTTGTATTTGATCGACATCTTTGCTGGGTAGACTATTGATTCTAGGTTGGCAATATTTTCTTTCAGGCTTTTATATATGTCTCCCCATGACCTTCTTGCCTGCATGGTTTCTGCTGAGAAATCCTAGCTTACTCTTATTTGCTTGCCTTTGTAATGAACACTTCTCTTTTTCCTAGCTGCTTTCAGGATTCTCTCCTTATGTTTGGTTTTGGAGAGCTTGATTATGATATGTTTTGGTGACTTTGTTTTAGGATCTATCTTTCCTGGATTTTGTTGAGCTTCTTGAATGCTTATTGTCTCATCCTTCAAGATGTTAGGGAATTTTTCTTCCAGCAGCTCTTCAACTATCTACTCTGTGGACCTGTGTGCTTCTTCCTGTTTCAGAATGCCAATAAATCTTGAGTTATTCCTCTTCATGTTGTTCAACATATATCTTAGACTTTCTTCAGATTTATTTAATCCTTTTTTTCTGCTTCCCCTTCTAGCTTATCAGTATTTAGAGATTTGTCTTCCAGCTCTCTAGTTCTGGCTTCCATCTTGTCAATTTTATTTCTTTGCCATTTCACTGTTTGGTCAATTTCTTATATTTTATTATTAATCATTTAGACCTATTTTTTTTCAGGTTTTGAATTGTTTCTATTGCTGTACCTATCTTATTTGATTGTTTTTGTAGCACTTGACTGACTTCTTCCTTATTTTTTTTTTCAAACCCTTTTTGACGTCTTTGTATGCATTGCAGTATCATTTTCCTAAATTCCTTCTCAGGTAATTCCAAGACCTTCCCTCCTTCCAGTCAGAAGTCTGGGTCTACATCTAGCTCACTTGTATCAGTTAGTGTATCCTGTTTGTGGACATGTGCCAGGATAGTCAATTGTTTCTTGGGCATCTTCACTAATCAGCTTTTCAGTAATTAAATGAGTGTATGTTGATGTTTTATTGAGGTTTTTGATTGCCTTCAGGTTAATGCTATCAAGAGATGGGTTTCCCTTTTCACTTTTCTTATTACTCAACTTAGAGTAACTATAGCAGGTATTGGCTGTCTATCTGGTGCATAGCAGCTGGTATCGGCTCTTGCCTGGATAGTGGGGTTTTACAGGGTGTTTTGCAGCTTGGCTATATGACCACAGTTGCTGTCTCTTCTATGGTAATGTAAGGAGAGGAAGAATCTCCTTTATCTCCGATGACTGGTAGAAGTTTGTGGTTGGAGAATATCTCTGAACCTTCTTGGGCTCCGTCATGCCCCAGGTGGCTGCTGGGTGCTTCAGATTTTCTTGCTTCTGCTACAAATTCCACTGGCTGTTAGCTTTGAACTTTATAAATATTCCTTTATATGTAGTTCAGAGTTCTGAGACCATCCCATGAACTTACTTTATCTGGTATTCTTTGTTATTGCTGGCAGAGCTTTGCACCATTTGTCTCCCTAATCTGCTGTTAAGCCCTGATTCATATCAATATGTCTTGATTGCATATCTGATCAATTTAAGACTGACAAAGTTAGTAGAATTCTTCAATTTCATCATCACTGACTTTAGTGGTTGGTATATGATTTTGAATAATAATTGTATTAATTGGTCTTCCTTATGCACATATAAGGATTATATCATATATGGAGTTATATTTCAAGATAAATTTTGAAAAGTTCTCTTTGACCATTAATGAAATGCCATTCCTCTTCCCTTTGCCCATTTCAGGTCACTAATGCCTAGGGTATTGATGTTTATGCATTCCATTTCATTTTTTACTACTTCTTATTTTTGATTCCTTCTTTATACATTCCATGTTCTGATTATTAATGGATTCTTGCAGTTGTTTCTACTAATTTTCAGTTGTGATCCATCAGCAAATGAAGATCCCAAGATTTACTCCATTTGCATTATCATGGTCAACTCTACTTTGAGGAGGCAGCTCTTCCCCACTCATGTTTTGAATGTTTTCCAATCTTAGAGGCTCATGTTCTGGCACTATATATGACAATATTCTGGGGCTCTTCATCATTTTTGAAAATTCACTATTCTGGTGCTATCAGACAGTGTTCCACTGATATTCATAAGATTTTCAGTGGCTAAACACTCAGACGTTGTCCACCTCTTATTCTTCCTATTCTGTATTAGTCTGGAAGCTATGCTGAAACTTGTCCACCATGGGTGACCCTGCTTTTGCTTAAAATATTAGTGACATAGTTTCCAGCATCATAGCTACATGCAAGTCACCACAGTAAGACAAATTAACAGATGAGTGGTGGATGCAAGTTTCAGGCACTGAAAATTACACATCATTATTGAGATAGAGGAAGAACAAAATGTATTGCTATGATCATTATTATCAAGTCTGCCAATCTTTAGAACAATTCAAATCAAAATCAAAGCAAGTTACGGGTGTGTACTGTTTTTGTTTTTAAATTAAAATGTATGCAACAAGATTACTCAAGAATATCATTAAGAAAAATAAAGTTAGAGTACATATATTACTAGATATCTAGAATTGCACATCCAAGTAATTTAGACAGTGGATATGTGTGCAATGATACAAAAGAAAACAAGCAAATAAACAAACATTGTGCAGAGTTTGGAAAGTGACCTATCATATGTATTAGTTTATTTTATGACAAAGTTGTCACTGCATAACAATAGGAAAAGGTTGATAGTCTTAGTAAATAGTGCTAGACCAATTGGCTACTCACATATAAACAGTATTTCAGTTGATATCGATAAATGAATTCTGGGTCTACTGTAGATCTAAATGCAAAAGGTGTAATAATAATACATTTGAGAGAAATCGTAAAAGAATATCTTCATAATCTGCAGTAGACAAAGTTTTTTCAAATGGTCACAAAAAACATTCTCCAGCTAAAAATACATGTTGACAAGATGTACTTTATTAAATTTAGGAACTTCTGCTTAACAAAATTCACCTTTAAAAAATGTGACATAAACTACAAAGTAGAAGATATTTCTAATACGTATTTCAAATAACTGACATTCATCTAAATACACAAAGAACTACAGATAAATCAATAAAAGGCAGACAGGCTAATTGAAAATTAATTAAACTTAAACAACAACACTGCAAAAAACTGGATGTCAAACTGTACAATGTTGTTGTTTGTTGTTAAGTGCCTTCAAATCGGTTCTGACTCATAGCAACCCTATATAAGTTTTCCTAGAAATGACTGTTGAATTTGAACTGCCAACTGTGTGGTTCAAACTGAACTTTTGGCCCAGTGCATTATCCCACAGTGCCACACCAGTACTCCAAAATAGGCAATAAACATGTGAAATTAGTATTAAAACTAATTACATCTTAGACAAATGTATTTTAAGACAAATGTGGTACCACTATATAACAAACCAGAGTGGCACAAATCAAAAAGACCAGCAACTGTATGTATTGATGAGGAACAATTAGATTTTTTGTATATTACTAGTTTGAGTGTATCTTGACACTACCACTCTGGAGAAGTGGTTGGGAATATAGAATAAAACTGGATATATGCAGACTCTGTGGCCCAGCAATCCCACTAGTGGGTGTACAGTCAAAAGAAAGGAGCATTTCTACCCATGTGACCCAGCTATCCCACCAATGGGTGTACACTCAAAATAAAAGAGAATATATTTCTACCCAAAGATACACACAACCACATCCCTGGCAGCATTACTATTTGTAAGAACTCAAAAGCGAAAAACTTTCCAAATTTGCAACAAATAGAATGAATAAATATACAGTAATGTATCACTTAACATCCAAGATACATTTTGTGAAATGGGACATTAAATGACTCTGACACTGCAACCACTATATCTTAGTCTGCTCCTGGTTTTCTTTAAGCATCTCAAAGAACAAGCTTCTGCATTATGGGTGATACTTAATGTGCTGAGAGGGACTGGCTTTTGCCACAGGTTCGCAATCCACGTCATCTGCAATTTCTCTGTATCTGATACTGGTCCCCCTTGCATTTTTGATAGCCATGTAGCTTTGAGTGGAACCAATTCTTTACCAGCTTGGAAAATTTATTTTGGGTTCTGATGATTGTCATGATGTGACTGCCTAAATTGTGAACAATAGTATTTACTGATATTATATTTTGTGCTGTTTAATAACCTTCTGTTTCACTTTCAAATCAATACTTCTTCTTTGCCTCTTGCTTTTATCACTAGAATTGGTTTTGATGTGTTTCGGAGCCATTATGCATTTCATAGTAATACTTTTGAAAGAAAATTAGAGAGATAATGTACAGCACTCAAGCAATGTTTGATACAAAATATTGAATGATTACTACAAACTGAAGCATATATTATTATACAGTAAAGATTTTATGTAGAAAATACAGTATAGTACATACATAAGCCAGTAACACAGAAGTTTATTATATGTAATAGCTTATATTTAGAATATACCATTATACTTCTGGCAATGTGATTGCTTTATATATATTGTTGTCATTAGGTGCCATTGAGTCGGTACCAACTCATAGCAACCTTATGCACAACAGAAAGAAACACTGCCTGATCCTGGGCAAACCTCACTATTGTTGCCATGCTTGAGCCCATTGATGTCACCACTTTGTCAATCCATCTCGCTGGGGGTATGTCTCTTATTTTCTGACCCTCCACCTTACCAAACATGATATTTTTCTCCAGCAACTGGTCCCTCCTGACAATATGTCCAAAGTATGAGAGATGAAGTTTGGCCATCCTGGCCTCCAAGGAGCACTCTGGCTATACTTCTTCCAACACAGATCTATTGCAGCCCATGGTATTTTCAATATTCTCCTCCAACACCATAACTCAAAAACATCATTTCTTCTATGATCTTCCTTATTCACTGTCCAGCTTTCGCATGCATATAAGGTTATTGAAAATACCATGGCTTGGGTCAGGCGTACCTTAGTCCTCAACCTGACATCTTTGCTCTTCAACACTTTAAAAAGGTCTTGTGTAGCAGATCATGAGCGTGGTTAGTTGATCCAAGAAATCCTCGACAACTTCAATCTTTTATCCATTGATAAGAATGTTATTTATTGGTCCAGTGGTGGGGATTTTTGTTTTTTTTTTACATTGAGATGCAATCCATATCAAAGGCTGTGCTCTTTGATCTTTATCAGTAAATATTTAAAGTCTTCTTCACTTTCAGCAAGCAAGGTTGTATCATCTGCGTATTGCAAATTGTTAATAAGGATTCCTCCAATCCTGATACCACATTTTTCTTCATATCACCCAACTTCTCGGATTATTTGCTCAGCATACAGGTTGAATAAGTACGGTGAAAGAATACAACCCTTTTGCACACCTTTCTTAATTTTAAGCCATTCAGTGTTCCAATATTTTGTTCAAAAAACTGCCTCTTGGTCCATGTACAGATTCCTCATGAGCAAAACTAAGTGTTCTGGAATACTCATACTTCACAATGTTGTCCATAGCTTGTCATGATCCACACAATTGAAAGCGTTTGCACAGTCAATAAAGCAAGGTGAACATCTTTCTGATATTCTCTGCTTTCAGCCAAGATCCATGGGACATCAGCAATGATCTCCCTCATTCCATGGCCTCTTCTGAATCTGCCTTGAACCTCTGGAAGTTCTCTGTCAATGTATGCTTGCAGCCATTTCTATATTACATTTAGTAAAAACTTTACTCGCATGGGATATCAAGGATCTTGTCCAACGATTTCTGTTCCGTTGGGGCACCTGAAATACACGTGTAGTAGGAGGGAAACACCTGCATTCACTACATCTCCTCTGTTTGGAATTTCTGAATTCTTATTATAAATTTATAAGACCTCAGACCTACATGTGTTTGGACACTGCCTGGAGGGACACTTTGCGGCACATGACTGCACAGGCAGTTCCTGTGTCCTTTGAGAGTTTGTAGGTAAGTCAGAACAGGTGCATATGATTATTATTAATCCACAGGTGTTATAGCTCAGCAGTATGAATCCACTAGCTGCTTTGCAGGAGCAAAATGTGGTGGTCAGCGTTCACAAAGATTTACAACCTTCTAAACCCTAGGGAGCATTTCTGTTCTGTCTTATAGGGTTTATATAAGTTGGAATTGACTCAAAGTAATTGTTTGTTGTTCTTATTGCTTGTTTTAGCACAAGAAAAGGCTTGAAGTATCTTCAGCGATTTAAAAGTCAAACATTTGTAGGTCAAGGACTACCTATATTACACTCTAACAACATAATGAGATAATATGGAGTGCCACATCCGGCTTAGGCTATTCTCCACATCTGGCACAGAGAGATTAAATCCAAATAGGGGCGACGGGAGATTAGAAGGAAAAGAAAAACACAAAATACAAACAAGTTAAGTGAATGTTGGGACCCAGTGGGGCACAGCACTCTGATGGAGATGTTGCAACCCAGACCAAGTGCAGCAAATTTATTTTATACACATCTTAAAGGGAGGTGCTTGGGGTAGGATAAAGAGTGCAAGAACACCTCATGTTGTTTACACATGCATAAAGTAGAAATTATCAGAAAAATGTAACTTGTGGAAGCTAGCTGAAACATAGATTGTTGTTGCTGTTGTTAGGTGACATCAAGTCAGTACTGACTCATAGCAACCTTATGCACAGCGAAACGAAACACTGCCCAATCCTGGGCCAACCTCACTAATGTTGACATGCTTGAGTCCATCAATACTGCCACTTGGCCAATCCACCTCGTTGAGGGTCTTCTTGTTTTTCTCTGACCCTCCACCTTACCAAACATGATATCCTTCTCAAGCGACTGGTCACTTCTGACAATATGTCCGAAGTATGACAGACAAAATTTGACCATCTTGGCCTCTAAGGAGCAGTCTGGCTGTACTTCTTCCAAAAGAGATCTATTGGTTCTTTTGGCAGCCAATGGCACTTTCAATATTCTCCTCCAACTCTGTAACTCAAAGGCATCAATTTTTCTACAGCCTTCCTTATTCACTGTCCAGCTTCTGAATGCATATGAAGTTATTGAAAATTTCACGGCTTGGGTCAGGCACACCTTAGTCCTCAAGCTGACATCTTTGCTCTTCAACACTTTAAAAATATCTTTTGCAGCAGATTTGCCTAATGCAATACGTTGTTTGATTTCTTGACTGCTGCTTCTGTGAGTGTTGATAAGTTGATCCAAGAAGAATGAAATCTATGACAACTTCAATCTTTTCTCCATTGATAAGAATGTTATTTATTGGTCCAGTGGTGAGTATTTTTGTTTTCCTTATATTGAGATGTAATCCATACCGAAGGTTGTGTTCTTTGATCTTCATCAGTAAATGTTTTAAGTCCTCTTCACTTTCAGCATATCGCAGGTTGTTAATGAGTTATCTTCCAATCCTGATGCAACATTATTCTTCATATAACCTGGTTTATCCGATTATTTGCTCAGCATACAGGTTGAAAAAATATGGTGAAAGAATACAACCTTGTTGCACAACTTTTAAAATTTAAACCATTCAGTGTTCCCATGTTCTGTTTGAACAGCTGCTTCTTGGTTCAGGTACAAATTCCTCATGAGCACAATGAAGTATTCTAGAATACTCATACTTCGCAATGTTGTTCATAGCTTGTCATGATCCACACAATCATGATCCACAAACATCTTTCTGAATTCTCTGCTTTCAGCCAAGATCCATCGAACATCAGGAATGATATCCTTCGTTCCATGGCCTCTTCTGAATCCAGCTTGAACCTCTGGAAGTTCTTTGTCAATGTATACTTGCAGCCATTTCTGTATTACCTTTAGTAAAACTTTACTCGCATGAGATATCAAAGAGATTGTGCGATGATTTCCTCATTCTGTTGGGTCACCTCTCTTTGGAATGGGCACAAATACGGATCTCTTCCAATCAGTCGGCCAGATAGTTGTCTTCCAAATTTCTTG
>NW_006408652.1:2309458-2313780 GCF_000296735.1 Chrysochloris asiatica | reverse complement strand
CCACAACTCTTCTGGTCTTCGGTCTTTAGTGTTTAATGTATCAAATCTGTTCTTCAGATGATCTCTAAATTCAGGTGAGATATATTCAAGGTCATATTTTGGCTCTCGTGGACTTGTTCTCGTTTTCTTCAGCTTCAGTTTGAATTTACATATGAGTAATTGATGGTCTGTTCCACAGTCTGCCCCTGGCCTGGTTTTGGCTGATGATATGGAGCTTTTCCATCATCTCTTTCTGCAGATGTAATCATTTGATTTCTGTGTATTCCATCTCGTGAGGTCCATGTGTATAGTCCTCTCTTATGCTATCTATAGAAGGTATTTGAAATGAACAAATCATTGATTTTGCAGAATTCTAGCATGCTTTCTCCAGCATCATTTCTATCACCAACACCATATTTTCCAAATAGTGATCCTTCCTCTTTACTCCCAACCTTTGCATTCCAATCACCAGTAATTAGCAATACATCTTGATTGCATGTTTGATCAATTTCATATTGAAGAAGTTGGTAGAAATCTTCTATTTCATCCTCACTGGCTTTTGTGGTTGGTGCATAAATTTGAATAATAGTGGTGTTATCTAGACTTCCCTGTAGGCGCATGGCTATTATCCTCTCACAGACAGCATTGTACCTCATGACTGTCCTGTATATGTTCTTTTTGACGATGAATGCAACACCATTCCTGTTTAAGTTGTCATTTACGGCATAGTAGACCATGTGGTTGTCAGATTCAAAATACCAGTCCATTTCAGCTCACTAATGCCTAAGATATTGATGTTTATGTGTCCCATTTCATTTTTAACAACTTCCAATTTTCCCATATTCATACATCATACATTCCATGTTCCAATTTTCAATGGATGTTTACAGCTGTTTCTCTTTATTTTGAGCTGTGCCCCATCAGCAAATCAAGGTCCCTAGGGCTTTTCTCCCACGGGCTTTACTCCATTCGTGTCATCACAGTCAACTCTACTTTGAGACGGCAGCTTTTCCAGTTGCATTTTGAGTGCCTTGCAACCTGAGTGGCTCATTTTCCAGCACTATATCTGACAGTGTTTCTCTGCTACTCACAAGGTTTTCAGTGACTAAATATTCAGAAGTAATTCGTTCTTCACTCCTTCTTCCTAGTCAGTCTTCATCTGGAAGCTCATATGAAACCTGTCCACCATAGGTGTCCCTATTGGTATTTAAAATACCTGTGGCATAGCTTTCAGAATCACAGCAACTCACAAGCCACCACAGTACAACATACATAGATGAGCTACAGCTAAATGTTTGTGCACACTGAGCTAAAGGTCATGGCTGTGCACAAGGAAAGTCTTTGCAAGTTCCTTGTTCCCAGCGTCAGCTTTGTAAAAACCCTAGGGGCAGCCAGACTTGAGTGCAGCCGGATGTTGCGAGTCACAGCTGCTACATGGTGTTCTTTTTCGAGCCATATCCCAAGGCCAAGTTTTGCAAATAACCTAGGGGGCAGCTGGAAGCTCTGGGTTAAACTGCCCTCAAGCCCAAGACCCATGGCTCAGTTGCTCCCAACAATGGAGCCAAACAAATAAACTACAAAAACAAGTAACAGCATGTTGAGCAAAGGAAACCAGACACAAAATAGTGCATAACTGCACATAGCATGATTTCATAGGGACCATTACTGGAGTATTTCAAAGTATTGCATGTCACAGATTGTCAAGGAGCCTCTTGAAGATGCAATGGACTTTGCCACAATTATCTTTGGTCATTTGCTCTGTTACCGTCTACATTTGAACTACATTGTATTGTCTTCTTTTTCTTACAGGATTGAAGTTGTCCTTTTGTTTTACTATTTCTGCCTCATATCCTTCACACATGCTATTTTTTTCTGCTTGGAACACTTCCTCCCTATTCTTTCATTGCCTACCTGCTACCTGTCCTTCAAGTCTCAGCATTTGATGTCACTTCTTTAAGAAATAGTTCAAAATTTCTTGAACTAAATTGTTGTTAAGTGCCGTTGAATCTTTTCTGACTCATTGTGACCCTGTATAGGGTTTCCAAAGATTACCTGGTGAGTTTGAACTTTGCAATCTAGCGCATTAACCCACAGTGGCACACCAGGACTCCATCAAACTAGATTAAATGGGTTACTTCTCTTTCTTTTCTAACATTATCCAATGTTTCTTCATTGCACTTATCATAGTTTTATGTTTTTTATATTGTTGTATTTAATCTCATCTGGCATTGCAAAGTTGGTTTATACTGCAAGGTCAGTCATTCAAGCTTACCAGCCACTCTTCAGACACTCTATACAAGGACACTGAGTTGGAACCGACTCAACAGTACTTAACAACAACAACAACTTCTACTAGACTGTAAGTTCCATCAGGACAGGGTCACATACATTCATTTTGTGTACTGCTCTACCTGGGAACTTATCTTTCTCTTGACAATTCCACCTCATGGTGACCTCATGTGTATTAGAGTAGAGCTGTCTCACTGCCCCATAGGGTTTCTATGTTGTTATATTTTTTTCCTTTTTTGTGCTTTTACTGAGAATTGGATGAAGGTTTATAGAGGTGACCAGCAATTTACATTAAACAATTCATACACATTTTGTCCACAATGAAGCATCACTTTTCCCACTTCCTCCCTTGGTTTCCTGTGTTCATTCCTCCTTCTTTTCTAACCTTTCTGAACTCTATTCTTGAATAAATGCTGCCCTTTTGGTCTCAAATGGTTGATTATTCTAAGGATTGCATACCTTTCTGGTGTTATTATTCCCCTTAAAGACCTATTAAATTGAGTCCTGGGGGTGAGTTCATTTTCAGACCTAAAGGGTGACTAAAGTCCATAGTCTCTGGGGTTCCATCAGTCTCTACCTGATCAGTTAGTCTATTCTTTTTCAAATGATTTTTAGTTTTGTTCTACATTTCTCAATGGCTCTATCCAGGTCCTTCAAGGTCTTTTGGGAGCCAAATGCTAGGCCTGTCTTCCAAGGCACCTCTGGGCAGGTTTGAACTGCCAAACCTTCTCTAGTAGTTAAAAGTACTTAACTGTTTGTGCCATCCATAGACTCCTGTCCAACACATGCTGTTGTTGTTGTTAAGTGCCTTGGAGTCGGTTCTGACTCATAGCCACCCTGTACAGGGTTTCTGAGGCTGTAAATCTTTACGGGAGCAGAAAGCCTCATCTTTCTCCCACGGAACAGCTGGTAGTTTCCAACTGCTGACCTTGCGGCCTGCAGCCCGATTCATAACCACAGATTCTAAAGAATTTATAGAATGAATGAATGGTTGACACCAGCTATGCTAACGTTAGCTAGTAAGCAATGGGGGTAATACTATGTAATATTGTGCAAGTCTTTTTATTTGAGTCTATTTTGTCACTTATACAATAAGAAATATTGACCTCTTCGTAATTGCTCATCCAATTCTTAAGTCTCATTCCATGTCCCATTTGAGTTCCATCCTTCCCAGAAGCTATCCTTCAGTCATCATTCTTCATCTTTTCTGACGACCTGAAGCACTGTAATTTGTACCAAACCATCCAGAACTTAATTTTGTTTTAGCTTAGCAAAAATATACTCTACAATTAACAAGAGCGGTAACTATACCTTTCAATTACTTAAGATCCTAAGCAAAACATCCAGTCAGTTTTTCCTGTGAATACACTCTAGTGCTCATTATTGAAAAGCTGATTACAGAGACCAATGAATACCATAATTTTAGAAAATAAAGGCACTTAGAGAATATCCAGTTCAATTATCACTGAGATAAAGCCACTGGGTATTGGAAAAGGGAAGGTACCTTTTATTGTTAGTCACAGAGTAGATACTCCCAATCTGCTCTAATATATTGCTTCTGAGTTGCTTCAACATCTACATATTAAATCAGTATCTGTCACAAAGTAAATCATTAAAAGACCGTAGAAAGAAAAGGAATTCAACATGCAATGTAGATGCCACTTTCAAAAAAAGTCACTCTATCACTTTACCAACATCTGCTCCCAGAAATGTCTGGTGGTGGTGGTAGTGGTGGTTTGCAAGAGAGTCAGGTCTTACACATAATGACCCTATATAGGGTTTCCTAGGCTGTAAATATTTATGGGAGCAGAAAGTCTCACCTTTATTCCAAGAAGCATCTCGTGGGCTTGAATTGCTCATTTTGTAGTTAGTAGTCCAACATGTCACCCAGTACATCATTATGTTGTTGTTGTTGTTGTTAAGTGCCATCGAGTCGTTTCTGACCCATAGCGACCCTGTACAGGGTTTCCGAGGGTGTAAATCTTTACGGGAGTAGAAAGCCTCATCTTTCTCCCGCGGTGCAGCTAGTAGTTTCGAACCACTGACCTTAAGGT
>NW_006408652.1:2307448-2309358 GCF_000296735.1 Chrysochloris asiatica | reverse complement strand
GGAGTAGAAAGCCTCATCTTTCTCCCGCGGAGTGGCTGGTAGTTTCGAACCGCTGACCTTAAGGTTCGCAGCCCGATTCATAACCACTACGCTACCAGTTTACTTATTTACTTTTGATAGCAATTTACACAATCAAATATACATCCATTTATAATTTACACATGAACAGTTCAATGACACTGGTTACATACTTCATATTATGTCTCCATTCTCAGTATCTCTACCCATCTTGTTTCAACACAATTTAGGTTCTCTGACACTTAACATTCTAATATGTGCAATAGACACACACATGAATCTTTTTCAGTCAGTTGGAAAGGTTGTGGTTGATGGGTGCCATTGAGTAGGTTACAACCCATAGTGACCCTATGTACAACAGAATGAAACACTTCCTGGTCCTGCACAATCCTCACAATTTTCACTACACTTGAACACTTTGCTGCTGCCACTGTGCCAGGGCATCTCGTTTGGGGGTGGGGGGTGTCTGTCTATTTTTTGCTGAACCTCCACTTTAGCAAGCATGATGTCTTTCTTCAGAGATCGGTCCCTCCTGATAATATGTCCAAAGTATGAAAGATAAAGTCTGGTCATCTTGGCTTCTAAAGAACATTATAGCTGTACTTCCAACACAGATTTGTTTGTTCTTGTGACAGTGCATGGTACCTTCAATATTCTTCTCCAATACCATGAATCAAATGTGTCAATTCTTTTACTGTCTTCCTTATTCATTGTCCAACTTTGTCATGCATATGAGGCTACTGAAATACCATAGCTTGGGTCAAGCACACTTCAGTCCTCAAACTGACACCTTTGCTCTTGAACACATTCTAGAGGTCATGTGCAGATTTGTCTATTGCAATAATTAATCTGATGACTGTTGATTGTTGGTCCAATCAAAATGAAGTCTTTGTTAATTTTAGTCTCTTCTCCCTTTATCATGATGTTATTTATTGGCCCTGTGGTGAGGATTCTTATTTTCCCTACATGTAGGATCAACCCATACTGAAGGCTTTGGTCTTTGATCTTAAGTACTCTCTGCTTTCATCAAGTGAGGTTGTATCATCAATATATCACAGGTTGTTAATGATGATGTTAATGTCTGCCTCTCCTTCTTCTAAATATTTCTTAGTCCGGAAACGCAACTGAGGTTTGTCCATTATGTGTGACCCCTCTGGTATTCAAAATACTAGTGGCATAGTTTCCAGTAGCACAGCAAGATGACACCTGCCCAGTCCTACACCATCCTCACAATTGTTACGTTTGAGCTCATTGCTGCTATTACTGTGTCAATCCATCAAACAGGATTTCCTTCTTCAGGGACTGGTACCTCCTGATAATATGGGAGTCCTGGTGTGGTGCTGTAGGATAAGCACTCTATCATAAATTCAAGTTGAACCACAAGGTCGGCAGTTCAAACTCACCAATTGCTCCTTAGAAAACCTATACGGGGTCACTATAAATTGGAACTGACTGAGTGGCACTTAACGATGTGAGAGATGGCTTGTAAGGAGTATTCTGGCTTTAGTTCTTCCAACACAGAATTTTATTCTTCTGACAGTGCATGATACTTTTAATATTCTCCAACACCATATTTCAGATTCATCAAGAGATGTGAACCCTAGTGGTGTTGTAGGTCACACACTGGGCTATTAACTACAGGATGGGCATTTCAAATCCACCAGTTGCTCCAAGAGAGAAAGATGAGGCTTCCTGGTCCCGTATATATGCCCAGGTTGCAAAATCCTATTCATGGTCACCAGAACAAACTCAATGGCACACATCGTATATGAGTCCTGGTGTGGTACTGTAAGATAAGCACTGGACCATTACTATAAGATTGGCATGTCAAACCCAACTTGGAAATCATATATGGTTCTGCTCTGAGTCAAAACCTACTTGACATCACTGAA
>NW_006408652.1:2303286-2307273 GCF_000296735.1 Chrysochloris asiatica | reverse complement strand
TATATATATATACATAATATTGTGGTCCTATGGGTTAATGTGCTGGATTGCAAGGTTGGTTTGAATCACAAGGTCAGTGGTTCAAGCTCACCAGCCACTCCTTAGAAACCCTATACAGGGTCATTATGAGTTGGAACCTACTTGAAGGCACTTAACCACAATATATATTAGCTTTCTACTTTGAAACGCTTTAGAAGATACTCAGAATATATATCAATCCTCTTCCTTCACCCCACATACTCTCCCAGTCCCCAGTTGAGTGGCTTTCGTGTTTCTGTGGAGCTTAGAGCTTTGGTTGGGGAAAGGAGCCTCTACTGGCTTAGCTAGTGAAGTATCTCCTTTTGTTAAGGGACAAAGCTTGAGATCTAGCAGCTCTGAAAATCTCCTGGGGTGAGGGTGTGTGGTGGGGAGGCAACTTGGTGAAGGGTTACAGGAAACTGGTTTATTAAATGATATACTGCCTCTCAGTTTTCCAAGGTAGGTAATGTACTCTGGTGTTGTAAATATAGTGAGGAAATGCGTAGTCCTGAGCTTTGTGTTGAACACAAATAGCACAATGCAGAGTACAAAATGTAGTTACATTTATTTACACTCCCCCTGCCCCCGCACTGATCTCATCTGTCTATGGCATGATACCACCACAGGGCCAGATTCTGTCTCCTAATAGAGACAAATAGAAGCTTTGTAGATTGCTAACTCTTCATTCCTCCTCTCACTTCTTCTTGCTAATTCCACTTTCCATTTTAATTCTTCCAGCCAGTCACTATCTTAACTACTTAGGTTTCTAAGCAAATGTAAATTTATTGAGGGGCATATCTGGTGTGCCAAGCCAGTGCTTAATGTTTTAGACTCTTACAGAAATATAGCTAAATTGAACCTCCTTCCCCTGGGAGCAAGGCTCAAGGTGTGGGGAGTCTGATACTATTTCTATCTGTTTTGATTTAGATTCGCCTTAACTCTTGGAATTTAAGTGCTTAATTCATATTATTTATAAAGAACCACAGGAACTACATAGTAAGTGAACTTTTAATAGGTGTCTAGGTTTGTCAAGATAAAGGAAGCCATTTCACAGAGTCAAAGAAGCTCAGCAGGAGCAAGTCTCCTTGAATGAATTTAATCCAAACCACACATTTTTGAGGAAACTAGAACTGCTAGATCAGAAGGAAGTTGGTCACGGTCATACAAGTTAGTGTCAGAGTAGAACAAATAATAATCTCTCATTTGGGAAAAATACAATTGTATAAATAACTTGAGTTGTTTATTTGTTAAGGGGTTGAGATAATTGTGAAGTATTCTTTTGAGCATTTTATGTAAATTACTATACTGCATCTTTCCGGCAACCCAGGAAGGTAGGTATTTTTATCATCCCATTTCATGAATAAGGAAATGGAGGAACATAGAAATTAAGTGACTTGACCAAAGAGAATAGATAGAAATAGATTCAGGATTCCAACCCAGGTAAACTGATGGATAAGACTTAGGATCCTGGGTTCAGGCATGAGGTGGCATACTTACCCAAAGTTAAAGCAGTCTACAGAGAACATAGAACTAGGCTTATAGGGAGAGAGCGGCAGAGAATAGATGCTATGTGGCTTCAAGGAAAAGAACCCAGCAAAGAACAAAAAAGGGGGAATACAGGAAAAAAAGAAATGGCCTGATGAGTTTTATGTTCTGTGAATTCCAGGTGTATTTTCTACAATTCAGTTCTGGAAAATTCCCCCTGAGTCCTTATAAATAAATGAGCCTTTTCCTTAAGTTTCTTGGAGTGAATTTCTGTTACAGTTCCCATGCAATTGAATAATCCTTAGAACAGAATAGAACTGAAGTCTGCTGTTTCCTCTCAAGGGGTGATTTCCCTTTATTTTTCAGGAAGGGCTGAGGGTAGAAATGATGACACTTAATGTGCTGGACTGCAAAGTTGGTTATACCAGTTTCAGTGCCACATGTTTTTTCTTAAAGATCTTATACTACCTAAATACATACATAAAACTTAAAGTCATAAAGTAGTACACAAAGAATATGAAAACCTTCTCATTGTTGTTAAGTGCCCTCACAGTCAACCTATAGAGGGTTACCAAGGAACAACTAGTAGGTATGAACCAGTGGTTAGAAATCCAGTACTTATCTTACCTACAGTGCCACATAAGGACCTTTAAGAAAAAACAAAACAGTACCACATGTTTTTTTTTCTTAAAGTTATTATAATACCTACATACATATGTAGAAACTTGTTGTTGTTGTTAAGTGCCGTCGAGTCGGTGCCGACCCATAGCGACCCTGTACAGGGTTTCCGAGGGTGTAAATCCTTACGGGAGTAGAAAGCCTCATCTTTCTCCCGAGGAGCAGCTGGTAGTTTCGAACCGCTGACCTTAAGGTTTGCAGCCCGATTCGTAACCACTACGAGAAACTTAAGAGTCATAAAATAGTACATAAAGAGTAGGCAAATCTTGTCATTAAATCAATGAAGTAAGGCATACAAGTGGAATTTTTCCATTTAAAGTTTAAAAAGTTGTGCATTTTATCCACTTTGTTGCATGAATTACTTGTGTAACATTATAGGATCAACTCTGACTGTGAACCACAAGTTCAGCAGTTCAAAGCCACTAGCTGCTCCTTATAAACCCTATATAGGGTCACAATGAGTCAGAACTGATTCAGCAGCACTTAATAACAGCAGTCGTAAGTACACTGAAGGCAGAGTCTATTTTTTACCTTTTTTTTTTTTTTTTTTTTTTGTAATTCCCAAAAGTGAGTAGAATCTCATGAGCATTTTACTTTTTTAAAAAGTGGAAGAAAGTAAAGGAATGAATTAATGAATATGAGAGGAATGAATGATGATATTAAATAGTTTATCCCCATTTTCTTGCTATTCTAATCCAAAGCCATTCTTAGAACTAAGGTGTCTGAAGCTTACCATTTTCCTTTTTCTCTTTCACATGCCTGCTCACACTCAGCATGAATCCTACTTATGCACCACTAACAAGTAGAAACTTTCAAGACTCTCTTAGATCCATTAATCGGAAAAGACTATCTGCAACCTGATATTGCAAAGGAATTTTCCCCAACACTGCATTTATTTTAAGGAAAATCTGCAGATAGGCATTAAAAAGATATATAAGAGCATAGAGGAGGCATGAATAAAAATAATTGGACATTTTAAAAGCAAACAAACCTGAATTTATACATCTAAATGAGTGCTATCCTTCCAACTAGCCCCATTGGGAGAATACACACAGATTCCAATGATGGTGCCATTGCTCAAAATGCCTTTGGAACTCTTCTTTGGGAAATGGCTTCTGAGCCAGATTGGAGAAACCATGTAACAAATTCTAATTTTATTACTTTATGCTCACACTTGATATAAAAAAGAAATCCTTTAGACATACCACCCCCTACAGAATGTCAGGTATAATTCTAATATGATAAACTTAAAAAACAAAAAAAAGCATGCATTTTCTCTCAATAACAAATCATTGGCTTAATAATGGATATTTTCCATAAGAAGGGTTATGCACAGAAATACTAAATACTGTCTAAAGAGGTGCCAGTATACTATCAGAGCTCCTTACTGTCTAAAATGGTGGTGGTGATTGTGTGCTATGGAGCTGGTTCCAAATCACAGCGACCTTACATAGGGTTTCTGAGACTGTAAATCTTCACAGGAGCAGAAGGTCTCATCTTTCTCCCGCAGAACCGCTGATAGTTTCAAACTGCTGACCTTGATGTTAGCAGTCCAAATCGTAACTGTGGCTATTTCAGATATAAGTTAATTGTTTTGTTCCTTTTCAACTTACTGCAATTCCTGTAAGCATCTCAGCTATGTGACAAGAACACACACTAAAAAAATACTAATTTGAGAGTTACGTGGGAGTTTTTTTTTTTTCTGCTCAGCTCTTTTATTTCATCTTTCCTTCAAATCACTTTAGCTACTCTGTATCTAAGAGCAAGTTTCAAAGTCTCTTCTTACATCCTTTTTTTTTTTTTTTT